>NW_027590093.1:600000-855829 GCF_964213995.1 Mustelus asterias | reverse complement strand
TGGGGTGAGAGGGAAAGTGGGTGTGGGGGCAGAGGGAAAGGGGGTGTGTGGGGGGAAAGGGGGAAAGGGGGGTGTGGGGGAGAGAGGGAAAGGGGGGGTGTGGGGGGGAAAGGGGGAAAGGGGGGTGTGGGGGGGAGAGGGAAAGGGGGGGTGTGGGGCGAGAGGGAAAGGGGGGTGTGGGGGGGGAGGGAAAGGGGGGTGTGGGGGGAGAGGGAAAGGGGGATGAGGGGGTGAGAGGGAAAGGGGGATGTGGGGGTGAGAGGGAAAGGGGGATGTGGGGGGGAGAGGGGCAAAGGGGGTTGTGGGTGGGAGAGGGAAAGGGGGGTGTGGGGGGAGAGGGAAAGGGGGGTGTGGGGGGAGAGGGGGAAAGGGGGTTGTGGGGGAAGAGGGAAAGGGGGATGTGGGGGTGAGAGGGAAAGGGGGGTGTGGGGGAGAATGGGGAAAGGGGGTGTGGGGGAGAGGGAAAGGGGGGTGTGGGGTGAGAGGGAATGGGGGATTTGGGGGGAGAGGGGGAAAGGGAGGTGTGGGGGGGAGAGGGAAAGGGGGTGTGGGGGGAGAGGGAAAGGGGGGTGTGGAGGAGAGCGAAAGAGGGTGTGGGGTGAGAGGGAAAGGGGGGTGTGGGGTGAGAGGGAAAGGGGGGTGTGGGTTGTTAGGGAAAGGGGGTGTGGGGGGGAGGGAAAGGTGTGTGTGTGAGTGTACGCGAGTTGGTGTAGGTATGTGTGAGTGTACGTGAGTTGGTGAGGTATGTGTGTGAGTGTACGTGAGTTGGTGAGGGTGTGTGTGTGTGAACGTGAGTTGGTGAGGGTGTGTGTGTGAGTGTACGTGAGTTGGTGAGGGTGTGTGTGTGAGTGTACGCGAGTTGGTGAGGGTGTGTGTGTGAGTGTACGTGCGTTATTGAGGGTGTGTGTGTGAGTGTACGGGAGTTGGTGAGGGTGTGTGTGTGATTGTACGTGAGTTGGTGAGGGTGTGTGTGACGGTATGCGAGTTGGTGAGGGTGTGTGTGTGAGTGTACGTGAGTTGGTGAGGGTGTCTGTGTGTGTACGTGAGTTGGTGAGGGTGTGTGTGTGTGTACGTGAGTTGGTGAGGGCGTATTTGAGTGTACGTGAGTTGGTGATGGAGTGTGTGAGTGTATGTGAGTTGGTGAGGGGGTGTGCGTGAGTGTACGTGAGTTGGTGAGGGTGTGTGTGTGAGTGTACGCAAGTTGGTGAGGGTGTGTGTGTGAGGGTACGTGAGTTGGTGAAGGTGTGTGTGAGTGTACGCGAGTTGGTGAGGGTGTGTGAGAGTGTACATGAGTTGGTGAGGATATGTGTGAGAGTGTACTTGAGTTGGAGAGTGTGTGTGTGAGAGTACGCGAGTTGGTGGGGGTGTGTGAGTGGACGTGAGTTGGTGAGGGTGTGTGTGAGTGTACGCAAGTTGGTGAGGGTGTGTGTGTGAGTGTACGTGAGTTGGTGAGGGAATGCGTGTGAGTGTACGCGAGTTGGTGAGGGAATGTGTGTGAGCGTTACCGAGTTGGTGAGGGTGAGGTTGTGTGTGTGTGCGTGTATGAGTGCACGTGAGTTGGTGAGGGTGTGTGTGAGGGTACGTGAGTTGTTGTGGGTGTGTTTGTGTATTCGCCAGTTGGTGAGGGTGCATGTGTGTGTACGCAAGTTGCTGAGTGTGTGAGGGTAAATGAATTGATGAGTGTGTCTGTGTGAGTGTACGTGAGTTGGTGAGTGTGTGTGTGTGAGTGTATGCGAGTTGCTGAGTGTGTGTGTGTGAGTGTACGTGAGTTGATGAGGGCGTGTGTGTGAGTGTACATGATTTGGTGAGGGTGTGTGTGAGTGTACGCGAGTTGGTGAGGATGTGTGTGAGGGTATATGCGAGTTGGTGAGGGGGTGTGTGAGTGGACGTGAGTTGGTGAGGGGGTGTGTGTGAATGTACGTGAGTTGGTGAGGGTGTGTGTGTGAGTGTACGCGAGTTGGTGAGTGTGTGTGTGTGGGTGTACGTGAGTTGATGAGGGCGTGTGTGTGAGTGTACATGATTTGGTGAGGGTGTGTGTGAGTGTACGCGAGTTGGTGAGGTTGTGTGTAAGGGTATATGCGAGTTGGTGAGGGCGTGTGTGAGTGTACGTGAGTTGGTGAGGGTGTGTGTGTGAATGTACGTGAGTTCGTGAGGGTGTGTGTGAGTGTACGTGAGTTGGTGAGGGTGTGTGTGAGTGTACGCGAGTTTGTGAGTGCGTGTGCGTGAGTGTACGTGAGTTGGTGAGGGTGTGTGTGGGTGTGTACGCGAGATGTTGAGGGTGTGTGTGATTGTACATGAATTGGTGTGTGTGTGTAGGTGAGTTGTTGAGGGTGTGTGTGAGTGTACGTGAGTTGGTGAGGGTGTCTGTGTGTGTACGTGAGTTGGTGAGGGTGTGTGTGAAGGTATGCGAGTTGGTGATGGAATGTGTGTGAGTGGACGTGAGTTGTTGAGGGTGTGTGTGAGTGCACGCGAGTTGATGAGGGTGTGTGTGTGAGTGTACGTGAGTTGGTGAGGGTGTGTTTGAGTGGACGTAAGTTGGTGAGAGTGCTTGTGTGTGAGTGTACGCGAGTTGGTGAGGGTGTGTGTGAGGGTATATGCGAGTTGGTGAGGGCGTGTCTGAGTGTACGTGATTTGGTGAGGGGGTGTGTGTGAGTGTACGTGAGTTGGTGAGGGTGTGTGTGAGTGTACGTGAGTTGGTGAGGGTGTGAGTGTGAGTGTACGTGAGTTGGTGAGGGTGTGTGTGTGAGTGTACGTGAGCTGGTGAGGGTGTGTGAGTGAGTGTACGCGAGTTGGTGAGGGTGTGTGCATGAGTGTACGCGAGTTGGTGTGGGTGTGTGTGAGTTTACGTGAGTTGGTGTGGGTGTGTGTGAGTGTACGTGAGTCGGTCAGGGTGTGTGTGAGTGTGCGTGAGTTGGTGAGGGTGTGTGTGTGAGTGTAAGTGATTTGGTGAGGTGTGTGGGTGTGAGTGTACGTGTGTTGGTGAGGGTGTGTGTGAGAGTGTACGTGAGTTGGTGAGGGTGTGTGTGTGAGTGTACGTGAGTTGGTGAGGGTGTCTGTGTAAGTGTACGTGAGTTGGTGAGGGTGTGTGCATGAGTGCACGCGAGTTTGTGTGGGTGAGTGTACGTGAGTTGGTGTAGGTATGTGTGAGTGTACGTGAGTTGGTGAGGGTATGTGTGTGAGTGTACGTGAGTTGGTGAGGGTGTGTGTGTGTGTACGTGAGTTGGTGAGGGTGTGTGTGTGAGTGTACGTGAGTTGGTGAGGGTGTGTGTGTGAGTGTACGCGAGTTGGTGAGGGTGTGTGTGTGAGTGTACGTGCGTTATTGAGGGTGTGTGTGTGAGAGTACGGGAGTTGGTGAGGGTGTGTGTGTGATTGTACGTGAGTTGGTGAGGGTGTGTGTGAGGGTATGCGAGTTGGTGAGGGTGTGTGTGTGAGTGTACGTGAGTTGGTGAGGGTGTGTGTGAGTGTATGTGAGTTGGTGAGGGGGTGTGCGTGAGTGTACGTGAGTTGGTGAGGGTGTGTGTGTGAGTGTACGTGAGTTGGTGAGGGTGTGTGTGGGTGTGTACGCGCGATGTTGAGGGTGTGTGTGAGTGTACATGAATTGGTGAGGGTGTGTGTGAGTGTACGCAAGTTGGTGAGGGTGTGTGTGTGAGGGTACGTGAGTTGGTGAGGGTGTGTGTGAGTGTACACGGGTTGGTGAGGGTGTGTGAGAGTGTACATGAGTTGGTGAGGATATGTGTGAGAGTGCACTTGAGTTGGAGAGGGTGTGTGTGAGAGTACGCGAGTTGGTGAGGGTGTGTGAGTGTACGTGAGTTGGTGAGGGTGTGTGTGAGTGTACGCAAGTTGGTGAGGGTGTGTGTGTGAGTGTACGTGAGTTGGTGAGGGAATGCGTGTGAGTGTACGCGAGTTGGTGAGGGAATGTGTGTGAGCGTTACCGAGTTGGTGAGGGCGAGGGTGTATGTGTGTGCGTGTATGAGTGCACATGAGTTGGTGAGGGTGTTTGTGAGGGTACGTGAGTTGTTGTGGGTGTGTTTGTGTATTCGCCAGTTGGTGAGGGTGCGTGTGTGTGTGTACGCAAGTTGGTGAGTGTGTGAGGGTAAATGAATTGATGAGTGTGTCTGTGTGAGTGTACGTGAGTTGGTGAGTGTGTGTGTGTGAGTGTACGTGAGTTGGTGAGGGTGTGTGTGTGAGTGTACGCGAGTTGGTGTAGGTATGTGTGAGTGTACGTGAGTTGGTGAGGTATGTGTGTGAGTGTACGTGAGTTGGTGAGGGTGTGTGTGTGTGTACGTGAGTTGGTGAGGGTGTGTGTGTGAGTGTACGTGAGTTGGTGAGGGTGTGTGTGTGAGTGTACGCGAGTTGGTGAGGGTGTGTGTGTGAGTGTGCGTGCGTTATTGAGGGTGTGTGTGTGAGTGTACGGGAGTTGGTGAGGTTGTGTGTGTGATTGTACGTGAGTTGGTGAGGGTGTGTGTGACGGTATGCGAGTTGGTGAGGGTGTGTGTGTGAGTGTACGTGAGTTGGTGAGGGTGTGTGTGTGTGTGTACGTGAGTTGGTTAGGGCGTATTTGAGTGTACGTGAGTTGGTGATGGAGTGTGTGAGTGTATGTGAGTTGGTGAGGGGGTGTGCGTGAGTGTACGTGAGTTGGTGAGGGTGTGTGTGTGAGTGTACGCAAGTTGGTGAGGGTGTGTGTGTGATGGTACGTGAGTTGGTGAAGGTGTGTGTGAGTGTACGCGAGTTGGTGAGGGTGTGTGAGAGTGTACATGAGTTGGTGAGGATATGTGTGAGAGTGTACTTGAGTTGGAGAGGGTGTGTGTGAGAGTACGCGAGTTGGTGAGGGTGTGTGAGTGGACGTGAGTTGGTGAGGGTGTGTGTGAGTGTACGCAAGTTGGTGAGGGTGTGTGTGTGAGTGTACGTGAGTTGGTGAGGGTGTGTGTGAGTGTACGTGAGTTGGTGAGGGTGTGAGTTTGAGTGTACGTGAGTTGGTGAGGGTGTGTGTGTGAGTGTACGTGAGCTGGTGAGGGTGTGTGTGTGAGTGTACGCGAGTTGGTGAGGGTGTGTGCATGAGTGTACGCGAGTTGGTGTGGGTGTGTGTGAGTTTACGTGAGTTGGTGTGGGTGTGTGTGAGTGTACGTGAGTCGGTGAGGGTGTGTGTGAGTGTGCGTGAGTTGGTGAGGGTGTGTGTGTGAGTGTAAGTGATTTGGTGAGGTGTGTGTGTGTGAGTGTACGTGTGTTGGTGAGGGTGTGTGTGAGAGTGTACGTGAGTTGGTGAGGGTGTGTGTGTGAGTGTACGTGAGTTGGTGAGGGTGTCTGTGTAAGTGTACGTGAGTTGGTGAGGGTGTGTGCATGAGTGCACGCGAGTTTGTGTGGGTGAGTGTACGTGAGTTGGTGTAGGTATGTGTGAGTGTACGTGAGTTGGTGAGGGTATGTGTGTGAGTGTACGTGAGTTGGTGAGGGTGTGTGTGTGTGTACGTGAGTTGGTGAGGGTGTGTGTGTGAGTGTACGTGAGTTGGTGAGGGTGTGTGTGTGAGTGTACGCAAGTTGGTGAGGGTGTGTGTGTGAGTGTACGTGCGTTATTGAGGGTGTGTGTGTGAGAGTACGGGAGTTGGTGAGGGTGTGTGTGTGATTGTACGTGAGTTGGTGAGGGTGTGTGTGAGGGTATGCGAGTTGGTGAGGGTGTGTGTGTGAGTGTACGTGAGTTGGTGAGGGTGTGTGTGTGTGTACGTGAGTTGGTGAGGGCGTATTTGAGTGTACGTGAGTTGGTGATGGTGTGTGTGAGTGTATGTGAGTTGGTGAGGGGGTGTGCGTGAGTGTACGTGAGTTGGTGAGGGTGTGTGTGTGAGTGTACGTGAGTTGGTGAGGGTGTGTGTGGGTGTGTACGCGCGATGTTGAGGGTGTGTGTGAGTGTACATGAATTGGTGAGGGTGTGTGTGAGTGTACGCAAGTTGGTGAGGGTGTGTGTGTGAGGGTACGTGAGTTGGTGAGGGTGTGTGTGAGTGTACACGGGTTGGTGAGGGTGTGTGAGAGTGTACATGAG
This sequence comes from Mustelus asterias, assembly GCF_964213995.1. Lineage (NCBI taxonomy): Eukaryota > Metazoa > Chordata > Chondrichthyes > Carcharhiniformes > Triakidae > Mustelus > Mustelus asterias. The sequence goes on along the minus strand of NW_027590093.1, from coordinate 849,801 downwards.
TTGGTGAGGATATGTGTGAGAGTGCACTTGAGTTGGAGAGGGTGTGTGTGAGAGTACGCAAGTTGGTGAGGGTGTGTGAGTGTACGTGAGTTGGTGAGGGTGTGTGTGAGTGTACGCAAGTTGGTGAGGGTGTGTGTGTGAGTGTACGTGAGTTGGTGAGGGAATGCGTGTGAGTGTACGCGAGTTGGTGAGGGAATGTGTGTGAGCGTTACCGAGTTGGTGAGGGTGAGGGTGTGTGTGTGCGTGTATGAGTGCACATGAGTTGGTGAGGGTGTGTGTGAGGGTACGTGAGTTGTTGTGGGTGTGTTTGTGTATTCGCCAGTTGGTGAGGGTGCGTGTGTGTGTGTACGCAAGTTGGTGAGAGTGTGAGGGTAAATGAATTGATGAGTGTGTCTGTGTGAGTGTACGTGAGTTGGTGAGTGTGTGTGTGTGACTGTACGTGAGTTGGTGAGGGTGTGTGTGTGAGTGTACGCGAGTTGGTGTAGGTATGTGTGAGTGTACGTGAGTTGGTGAGGTATGTGTGTGAGTGTACGTGAGTTGGTGAGGGTGTGTGTGTGTGAACGTGAGTTGGTGAGGGTGTGTGTGTGAGTGTACGTGAGTTGGTGAGGGTGTGTGTGTGAGTGTACGCGAGTTGGTGAGGGTGTGTGTGTGAGTGTACGTGCGTTATTGAGGGTGTGTGTGTGAGTGTACGGGAGTTGGTGAGGGTGTGTGTGTGATTGTACGTGAGTTGGTGAGGGTGTGTGTGACGGTATGCGAGTTGGTGAGGGTGTGTGTGTGAGTGTACGTGAGTTGGTGAGGGTGTCTGTGTGTGTACGTGAGTTGGTGAGGGTGTGTGTGTGTGTACGTGAGTTGGTGAGGGCGTATTTGAGTGTACGTGAGTTGGTGATGGAGTGTGTGAGTGTATGTGAGTTGGTGAGGGGGTGTGCGTGAGTGTACGTGAGTTGGTGAGGGTGTGTGTGTGAGTGTACGCAAGTTGGTGAGGGTGTGTGTGTGAGGGTACGTGAGTTGGTGAAGGTGTGTGTGAGTGTACGCGAGTTGGTGAGGGTGTGTGAGAGTGTACATGAGTTGGTGAGGATATGTGTGAGAGTGTACTTGAGTTGGAGAGGGTGTGTGTGAGAGTACGCGAGTTGGTGAGGGTGTGTGAGTGTACGTGAGTTGGTGAGGGTGTGTGTGAGTGTACGCAAGTTGGTGAGGGTGTGTGTGTGAGTGTACGTGAGTTGGTGAGGGAATGCGTGTGAGTGTACGCGAGTTGGTGAGGGAATGTGTGTGAGCGTTACCGAGTTGGTGAGGGTGAGGTTGTGTGTGTGTGCGTGTATGAGTGCACGTGAGTTGGTGAGGGTGTGTGTGAGGGTACGTGAGTTGTTGTGGGTGTGTTTGTGTATTCGCCAGTTGGTGAGGGTGCATGTGTGTGTACGCAAGTTGCTGAGTGTGTGAGGGTAAATGAATTGATGAGTGTGTCTGTGTGAGTGTACGTGAGTTGGTGAGTGTGTGTGTGTGAGTGTATGCGAGTTGCTGAGTGTGTGTGTGTGAGTGTACGTGAGTTGATGAGGGCGTGTGTGTGAGTGTACATGATTTGGTGAGGGTGTGTGTGAGTGTACGCGAGTTGGTGAGGATGTGTGTGAGGGTATATGCGAGTTGGTGAGGGGGTGTGTGAGTGGACGTGAGTTGGTGAGGGGGTGTGTGTGAATGTACGTGAGTTGGTGAGGGTGTGTGTGTGAGTGTACGCGAGTTGGTGAGTGTGTGTGTGTGGGTGTACGTGAGTTGATGAGGGCGTGTGTGTGAGTGTACATGATTTGGTGAGGGTGTGTGTGAGTGTACGCGAGTTGGTGAGGTTGTGTGTAAGGGTATATGCGAGTTGGTGAGGGCGTGTGTGAGTGTACGTGAGTTGGTGAGGGTGTGTGTGTGAATGTACGTGAGTTCGTGAGGGTGTGTGTGAGTGTACGTGAGTTGGTGAGGGTGTGTGTGAGTGTACGCGAGTTTGTGAGTGCGTGTGCGTGAGTGTACGTGAGTTGGTGAGGGTGTGTGTGGGTGTGTACGCGAGATGTTGAGGGTGTGTGTGATTGTACATGAATTGGTGTGTGTGTGTAGGTGAGTTGTTGAGGGTGTGTGTGAGTGTACGTGAGTTGGTGAGGGTGTCTGTGTGTGTACGTGAGTTGGTGAGGGTGTGTGTGAAGGTATGCGAGTTGGTGATGGAATGTGTGTGAGTGGACGTGAGTTGTTGAGGGTGTGTGTGAGTGCACGCGAGTTGATGAGGGTGTGTGTGTGAGTGTACGTGAGTTGGTGAGGGTGTGTTTGAGTGGACGTAAGTTGGTGAGAGTGCTTGTGTGTGAGTGTACGCGAGTTGGTGAGGGTGTGTGTGAGGGTATATGCGAGTTGGTGAGGGCGTGTCTGAGTGTACGTGATTTGGTGAGGGGGTGTGTGTGAGTGTACGTGAGTTGGTGAGGGTGTGTGTGAGTGTACGTGAGTTGGTGAGGGTGTGAGTGTGAGTGTACGTGAGTTGGTGAGGGTGTGTGTGTGAGTGTACGTGAGCTGGTGAGGGTGTGTGAGTGAGTGTACGCGAGTTGGTGAGGGTGTGTGCATGAGTGTACGCGAGTTGGTGTGGGTGTGTGTGAGTTTACGTGAGTTGGTGTGGGTGTGTGTGAGTGTACGTGAGTCGGTCAGGGTGTGTGTGAGTGTGCGTGAGTTGGTGAGGGTGTGTGTGTGAGTGTAAGTGATTTGGTGAGGTGTGTGGGTGTGAGTGTACGTGTGTTGGTGAGGGTGTGTGTGAGAGTGTACGTGAGTTGGTGAGGGTGTGTGTGTGAGTGTACGTGAGTTGGTGAGGGTGTCTGTGTAAGTGTACGTGAGTTGGTGAGGGTGTGTGCATGAGTGCACGCGAGTTTGTGTGGGTGAGTGTACGTGAGTTGGTGTAGGTATGTGTGAGTGTACGTGAGTTGGTGAGGGTATGTGTGTGAGTGTACGTGAGTTGGTGAGGGTGTGTGTGTGTGTACGTGAGTTGGTGAGGGTGTGTGTGTGAGTGTACGTGAGTTGGTGAGGGTGTGTGTGTGAGTGTACGCGAGTTGGTGAGGGTGTGTGTGTGAGTGTACGTGCGTTATTGAGGGTGTGTGTGTGAGAGTACGGGAGTTGGTGAGGGTGTGTGTGTGATTGTACGTGAGTTGGTGAGGGTGTGTGTGAGGGTATGCGAGTTGGTGAGGGTGTGTGTGTGAGTGTACGTGAGTTGGTGAGGGTGTGTGTGAGTGTATGTGAGTTGGTGAGGGGGTGTGCGTGAGTGTACGTGAGTTGGTGAGGGTGTGTGTGTGAGTGTACGTGAGTTGGTGAGGGTGTGTGTGGGTGTGTACGCGCGATGTTGAGGGTGTGTGTGAGTGTACATGAATTGGTGAGGGTGTGTGTGAGTGTACGCAAGTTGGTGAGGGTGTGTGTGTGAGGGTACGTGAGTTGGTGAGGGTGTGTGTGAGTGTACACGGGTTGGTGAGGGTGTGTGAGAGTGTACATGAGTTGGTGAGGATATGTGTGAGAGTGCACTTGAGTTGGAGAGGGTGTGTGTGAGAGTACGCGAGTTGGTGAGGGTGTGTGAGTGTACGTGAGTTGGTGAGGGTGTGTGTGAGTGTACGCAAGTTGGTGAGGGTGTGTGTGTGAGTGTACGTGAGTTGGTGAGGGAATGCGTGTGAGTGTACGCGAGTTGGTGAGGGAATGTGTGTGAGCGTTACCGAGTTGGTGAGGGCGAGGGTGTATGTGTGTGCGTGTATGAGTGCACATGAGTTGGTGAGGGTGTTTGTGAGGGTACGTGAGTTGTTGTGGGTGTGTTTGTGTATTCGCCAGTTGGTGAGGGTGCGTGTGTGTGTGTACGCAAGTTGGTGAGTGTGTGAGGGTAAATGAATTGATGAGTGTGTCTGTGTGAGTGTACGTGAGTTGGTGAGTGTGTGTGTGTGAGTGTACGTGAGTTGGTGAGGGTGTGTGTGTGAGTGTACGCGAGTTGGTGTAGGTATGTGTGAGTGTACGTGAGTTGGTGAGGTATGTGTGTGAGTGTACGTGAGTTGGTGAGGGTGTGTGTGTGTGTACGTGAGTTGGTGAGGGTGTGTGTGTGAGTGTACGTGAGTTGGTGAGGGTGTGTGTGTGAGTGTACGCGAGTTGGTGAGGGTGTGTGTGTGAGTGTGCGTGCGTTATTGAGGGTGTGTGTGTGAGTGTACGGGAGTTGGTGAGGGTGTGTGTGTGATTGTACGTGAGTTGGTGAGGGTGTGTGTGACGGTATGCGAGTTGGTGAGGGTGTGTGTGTGAGTGTACGTGAGTTGGTGAGGGTGTGTGTGTGTGTGTACGTGAGTTGGTTAGGGCGTATTTGAGTGTACGTGAGTTGGTGATGGAGTGTGTGAGTGTATGTGAGTTGTTGAGGGGGTGTGCGTGAGTGTACGTGAGTTGGTGAGGGTGTGTGTGTGAGTGTACGCAAGTTGGTGAGGGTGTGTGTGTGATGGTACGTGAGTTGGTGAAGGTGTGTGTGAGTGTACGCGAGTTGGTGAGGGTGTGTGAGAGTGTACATGAGTTGGTGAGGATATGTGTGAGAGTGTACTTGAGTTGGAGAGGGTGTGTGTGAGAGTACGCGAGTTGGTGAGGGTGTGTGAGTGGACGTGAGTTGGTGAGGGTGTGTGTGAGTGTACGCAAGTTGGTGAGGGTGTGTGTGTGAGTGTACGTGAGTTGGTGAGGGAATGCGTGTGAGTGTACGCGAGTTGGTGAGGGAATGTGTGTGAGCGTTACCGAGTTGGTGAGGGTGAGGTTGTGTGTGTGTGCGTGGATGAGTGCACGTGAGTTGGTGAGGGTGTGTGTGAGGGTACGTGAGTTGTTGTGGGTGTGTTTGTGTATTCGCCAGTTGGTGAGGGTGCATGTGCGTGTGTACGCAAGTTGCTGAGTGTGTGAGGGTACAAGAATTGATGAGTGTGTCTGTGTGAGTGTACGTGAGTTGGTGAGTGTGTGTGTGTGAGTGTACGCGAGTTGATGAGTGTGTGTGTGTGAGTGTACGTGAGTTGATGAGGGCGTGTGTGTGAGTGTACATGATTTGGTGAGGGTGTGTGTGAGTGTACGCGAGTTGGTGAGGATGTGTGTGAGGGTATATGCGAGTTGGTGAGGGGGTGTGTGAGTGTACGTGAGTTGGTGAGGGGGTGTGTGTGAATGTACGTGAGTTGGTGAGGGTGTGTGTGTGAGTGTACGCGAGTTGGTGAGTGTGTGTGTGTGGGTGTACGTGAGTTGATGAGGGCGTGTGTGTGAGTGTACATGATTTGGTGAGGGTGTGTGTGAGTGTACGCGAGTTGGTGAGGGTGTGTGTAAGGGTATATGCGAGTTGGTGAGGGCGTTTGTGAGTGTACGTGAGTTGGTGAGGGTGTGTGTGTGAATGTACGTGAGTTGGTGAGGGTGTGTGTGAGTGTACGTGATTTGGTGAGGGTGTGTGTGAGTGTACGCGAGTTTGTGAGTGTGTGTGCGTGAGTGTACGTGAGTTGGTGAGGGTGTGTGTGGGTGTGTACGCGAGATGTTGAGGGTGTGTGTGAGTGTACATGAATTGGTGTGTGAGTGTACGTGAGTTGGTGAGGGTGTGTGTGAGTGTACGTGAGTTGGTGAGGGTGTGAGTGTGAGTGTACGTGAGTTGGTGAGGGTGTGTGTGTGAGTGTACGTGAGCTGGTGAGGGTGTGTGAGTGAGTGTACGCGAGTTGGTGAGGGTGTGTGCATGAGTGTACGCGAGTTGGTGTGGGTGTGTGTGAGTTTACGTGAGTTGGTGTGGGTGTGTGTGAGTGTACGTGAGTCGGTCAGGGTGTGTGTGAGTGTGCGTGAGTTGGTGAGGGTGTGTGTGTGAGTGTAAGTGATTTGGTGAGGTGTGTGGGTGTGAGTGTACGTGTGTTGGTGAGGGTGTGTGTGAGAGTGTACGTGAGTTGGTGAGGGTGTGTGTGTGAGTGTACGTGAGTTGGTGAGGGTGTCTGTGTAAGTGTACGTGAGTTGGTGAGGGTGTGTGCATGAGTGCACGCGAGTTTGTGTGGGTGAGTGTACGTGAGTTGGTGTAGGTATGTGTGAGTGTACGTGAGTTGGTGAGGGTATGTGTGTGAGTGTACGTGAGTTGGTGAGGGTGTGTGTGTGTGTACGTGAGTTGGTGAGGGTGTGTGTGTGAGTGTACGTGAGTTGGTGAGGGTGTGTGTGTGAGTGTACGCGAGTTGGTGAGGGTGTGTGTGTGAGTGTACGTGCGTTATTGAGGGTGTGTGTGTGAGAGTACGGGAGTTGGTGAGGGTGTGTGTGTGATTGTACGTGAGTTGGTGAGGGTGTGTGTGAGGGTATGCGAGTTGGTGAGGGTGTGTGTGTGAGTGTACGTGAGTTGGTGAGGGTGTGTGTGAGTGTATGTGAGTTGGTGAGGGGGTGTGCGTGAGTGTACGTGAGTTGGTGAGGGTGTGTGTGTGAGTGTACGTGAGTTGGTGAGGGTGTGTGTGGGTGTGTACGCGCGATGTTGAGGGTGTGTGTGAGTGTACATGAATTGGTGAGGGTGTGTGTGAGTGTACGCAAGTTGGTGAGGGTGTGTGTGTGAGGGTACGTGAGTTGGTGAGGGTGTGTGTGAGTGTACACGGGTTGGTGAGGGTGTGTGAGAGTGTACATGAGTTGGTGAGGATATGTGTGAGAGTGCACTTGAGTTGGAGAGGGTGTGTGTGAGAGTACGCGAGTTGGTGAGGGTGTGTGAGTGTACGTGAGTTGGTGAGGGTGTGTGTGAGTGTACGCAAGTTGGTGAGGGTGTGTGTGTGAGTGTACGTGAGTTGGTGAGGGAATGCGTGTGAGTGTACGCGAGTTGGTGAGGGAATGTGTGTGAGCGTTACCGAGTTGGTGAGGGCGAGGGTGTATGTGTGTGCGTGTATGAGTGCACATGAGTTGGTGAGGGTGTTTGTGAGGGTACGTGAGTTGTTGTGGGTGTGTTTGTGTATTCGCCAGTTGGTGAGGGTGCGTGTGTGTGTGTACGCAAGTTGGTGAGTGTGTGAGGGTAAATGAATTGATGAGTGTGTCTGTGTGAGTGTACGTGAGTTGGTGAGTGTGTGTGTGTGAGTGTACGTGAGTTGGTGAGGGTGTGTGTGTGAGTGTACGCGAGTTGGTGTAGGTATGTGTGAGTGTACGTGAGTTGGTGAGGTATGTGTGTGAGTGTACGTGAGTTGGTGAGGGTGTGTGTGTGTGTACGTGAGTTGGTGAGGGTGTGTGTGTGAGTGTACGTGAGTTGGTGAGGGTGTGTGTGTGAGTGTACGCGAGTTGGTGAGGGTGTGTGTGTGAGTGTGCGTGCGTTATTGAGGGTGTGTGTGTGAGTGTACGGGAGTTGGTGAGGGTGTGTGTGTGATTGTACGTGAGTTGGTGAGGGTGTGTGTGACGGTATGCGAGTTGGTGAGGGTGTGTGTGTGAGTGTACGTGAGTTGGTGAGGGTGTGTGTGTGTGTGTGTACGTGAGTTGGTTAGGGCGTATTTGAGTGTACGTGAGTTGGTGATGGAGTGTGTGAGTGTATGTGAGTTGGTGAGGGGGTGTGCGTGAGTGTACGTGAGTTGGTGAGGGTGTGTGTGTGAGTGTACGCAAGTTGGTGAGGGTGTGTGTGTGATGGTACGTGAGTTGGTGAAGGTGTGTGTGAGTGTACGCGAGTTGGTGAGGGTGTGTGAGAGTGTACATGAGTTGGTGAGGATATGTGTGAGAGTGTACTTGAGTTGGAGAGGGTGTGTGTGAGAGTACGCGAGTTGGTGAGGGTGTGTGAGTGGACGTGAGTTGGTGAGGGTGTGTGTGAGTGTACGCAAGTTGGTGAGGGTGTGTGTGAGTGTACGTGAGTTGGTGAGGGAATGCGTGTGAGTGTACGCGAGTTGGTGAGGGAATGTGTGTGAGCGTTACCGAGTTGGTGAGGGTGAGGTTGTGTGTGTGTGCGTGGATGAGTGCACGTGAGTTTGTGAGGGTGTGTGTGAGGGTACGTGAGTTGTTGTGGGTGTGTTTGTGTATTCGCCAGTTGGTGAGGGTGCATGTGTGTGTGTACGCAAGTTGCTGAGTGTGTGAGGGTACAGGAATTGATGAGTGTGTCTGTGTGAGTGTACGTGAGTTGGTGAGTGTGTGTGTGTGAGTGTACGCGAGTTGATGAGTGTGTGTGTGTGAGTGTACGTGAGTTGATGAGGGCGTGTGTGTGAGTGTACATGATTTGGTGAGGGTGTGTGTGAGTGTACGCGAGTTGGTGAGGATGTGTGTGAGGGTATATGCGAGTTGGTGAGGGGGTGTGTGAGTGTACGTGAGTTGGTGAGGGGGTGTGTGTGAATGTACGTGAGTTGGTGAGGGTGTGTGTGTGAGTGTACGCGAGTTGGTGAGTGTGTGTGTGTGGGTGTACGTGAGTTGATGAGGGCGTGTGTGTGAGTGTACATGATTTGGTGAGGGTGTGTGTGAGTGTACGCGAGTTGGTGAGGGTGTGTGTAAGGGTATATGCGAGTTGGTGAGGGCGTTTGTGAGTGTACGTGAGTTGGTGAGGGTGTGTGTGTGAATGTACGTGAGTTGGTGAGGGTGTGTGTGAGTGTACGTGAGTTGGTGAGGGTGTGTGTGAGTGTACGCGAGTTTGTGAGTGTGTGTGCGTGAGTGTACGTGAGTTGGTGAGGGTGTGTGTGGGTGTGTACGCGAGATGTTGAGGGTGTGTGTGAGTGTACATGAATTGGTGTGTGTGTGTAGGTGAGTTGTTGAGGGTGTGTGTGAGTGTACGTGAGTTGGTGAGGGTGTCTGTGTGTGTACGTGAGTTGGTGAGGGTGTGTGTGAAGGTATGCGAGTTGGTGATGGAATGTGTGTGAGTGGACGTGAATTGTTGAGGGTGTGTGTGCGTGCACGCGAGTTGATGAGGGTGTGTGTGTGAGTGTACGTGAGTTGGTGAGGGTGTGTTTGAGTGGACGTAAGTTGGTGAGAGTGTTTGTGTGTGAGTGTACGCGAGTTGGTGAGGGTGTGTGTGAGGGTATATGCGAGTTGGTGAGGGAGTGTCTGAGTGTACGTGATTTGGTGAGGGGGTGTGTGTGAATGTACGTGAGTTGGTGAGGGTGTGTGTGAGTTTACGTGAGTTTGTGAGTGTGTGTGTGAGTGGACGCGAGATGTTGAGGGTGTGTGTGAGTGTACATGAATTGGGGAGGGTGTGTGTGTGAGTGTACGTGAGTTGGTGAGGGTGTGTTTGTGTGAGTGTACATGATTTGGTGAGGGTGTGTGTGAGTGTATGTGAGTTGTTGTGGGTGTGTTTGTATATTCGCCAGTTGGTGAGGGTGTGTGTGAGAGTGTACGCAAGTTGGCGAGTGTGTGAGGGTACATGAATTGATGAGTGTGTGTGCGTGAGTGTACGCGAGTTGGTGAGTGTGTGTGTGTGTGAGAGTGTACGTGAGTTGATGAGGGCGTGTGTGTGAGTGTACATGATTTGGTGAGGGTGTGTGTGAGTGTACGCGAGTTAGTGAGGATGTGTGTGAGGGTATATGCGTGTTGGTGAGGGGGTGTGTGAGTGTACGTGAGTTGGTGAGGGTGTGTGTGTGAGTGTACGCGAGTTGGTGAGTGTGTGTGTGTGGGTGTACGTGAGTTGATGAGGGCGTGTGTGTGAGTGTACATGATTTGGTGAGGGTGTGTGTGAGTGTACGCGAGTTGGTGAGGGTGTGTGTAAGGGTATATGCGAGTTGGTGAGGGCGTGTGTGAGTGTACGTGAGTTGGTGAGGGTGTGTGTGTGAATGTACATGAGTTGGTGAGGGTGTGTGTGAGTGTACGTGAGTTGGTGAGGGTGTGTGTGAGTGTACGCGAGTTTGCGAGTGTGTGTGCGTGAGTGTACGTGAGTTGGTGAGGGTGTGTGTGGGTGTGTACGCGAGATGTTGAGGGTGTGTGTGAGTGTACATGAATTGGTGTGTGTGTGTGTAGGTGAGTTGTTGAGGGTGTGTGTGAGTGTACGTGAGTTGGTGAGGGTGTCTGTGTGTGTACGTGAGTTGGTGAGGGTGTGTGTGAAAGTATGCGAGTTGGTGATGGAATGTGTGTGAGTGGACGTGAGTTGTTGAGGGTGTGTGTGAGTGCACGCGAGTTGATGAGGGTGTGTGTGTGAGTGTACGTGAGTTGGTGAGGGTGTGTTTGAGTGGACGTAAGTTGGTGAGAGTGTTTGTGTGTGAGTGTACGCGAGTTGGTGAGGGTGTGTGTGAGGGTATATGCGATTTGGTGAGGGCGTGTCTGAGTGTATGTTAGTTGGTGAGGGTGTGTGTGTGTGAGTGTACGCGAGTTGGTGAGGGTGTGTGTGTGAGCCTAGGTGAGTTGGTGAGGGTGTGTGTGTGTCCGTGAGTTGGCGAGTGTGTCTTTGTGAGGGTACATGAGTTGGTGTGGGTGTGTGTGTGAGTGTAAGCGAGTTCGTGAGGGTGTGAGTGTGAGTGTATGCGAGTTGGTGAGGCTGTGTGTGTGAATGTAGTCGAGTTGGTGAGGGTGTGTGTGTGAGTGTACGTGAGTTGGTGAGGGTGTGTGTGAGTGTACGTGAGTTGGTGAGGGTGTGTGTGAGTGTACGTGAGTTGGTGAGGGTGTGTGTGTGTGTACGTGAGTTGGTGAGGGCGTATTTGAGTGTACGTGAGTTGGTGATGGTGTGTGTGAGTGTATGTGAGTTGGTGAGGGGGTGTGCGTGAGTGTACGTGAGTTGGTGAGGGTGTGTGTGTGAGAGTACGTGAGTTGGTGAGGGTGTGTGTGGGTGTGTACGCGAGATGTTGAGGGTGTGTGTGAGTGTACGCGAGTTGGTGAGGGTGTGTGTGAGTGTACGCAAGTTGGTGAAGGTGTGTGTGTGAGGGTACGTGAGTTGGTGAGGGTGCGTGTGAGTGTTCGCGATTTGATGAGGGTGTGTGTGAGAGTGTACATGAGTTGGTGAGGGTGTGTGTGAGAGTGTACGTGAGTTGGTGAGGGTCTGTGTGAGAGTGTACGTGAGTTGGAGAGGGTGTGTGTGAGAGTACGTGAGTTGGTGAGGGGATGTGAGTGTACGTGAGTCGGTGAGGGTGTGTGTGAGTGTACGCAAGTTGGTGAGGGTGTGTGTGTGAGTGTACGTGGGTTGGTGAGGGAATACGTGTGAGTGTACGCGAGTTGGTGAGGGAATGTGTGTGAGCGTTACCGAGTTGGTGAGGGTGAGGGTGTGTGTGTGCGTGTGTGAGTGTACGCGAGTTGGTGAGGGTGTGTGTGAGGGTACGTGAGTTGTTATGGGTGTGTTTGTGTATTCGCCAGTTGGTGAGGGTGCGTGTGTGTGTGTACGCAAGTTGGTGAGTGTGTGAGGGTACAAGAATTGATGAGTGTGTCTGTGTGAGTGTACGTGAGTTGGTGAGTGTGTGTGTGTGAGTGTATGCGAGATGGTGAGTGTGTGTGTGTGTGAGTGTACGCGAGTTGATGAGGGCGTGTGTGTGAGTGTACATGATTTGGTGAGGGTGTGTGTGAGTGTAGCGAGTTGGTGAGGGTGTGTGTGAGGGTATATTCGAGTTGGTGAGGGCGTGTGTGAGTGTACGTGAGTTGGTGAGGGGGTGTGTGTGAATGTACGTGAGTTGGTGAGGGTGTGTGTGAGTGTACGTGAGTTGGTGAGTGTGTGTGTGTGAGTGTACGTGAGTTTGTGAGTGTGTGTGTTTGAGTGTACGCGAGTTGGTGTAGGTATGTGTGAGTGTACGTGAGTTGGTGAGGGTATGTGTGTGAATGTACGTGATTTGGTGAGGGTGTGTGTGTGAGTGTACGCGAGTTGTTGAGGGTCTGTGTGTGTGAGTGTACGTGCGTTATTGAGGGTGTGTGTGTGAGTGTACGGGAGTTGGTGAGGGTGTGTGTGTGAGTGTACATGATTTGGTGAGGGTGTGTGTGAGTGTACGCGAGTTGGTGAGGTTGTGTGTAAGGGTATATGCGAGTTGGTGAGGGCGTGTGTGAGTGTACGTGAGTTGGTGAGGGTGTGTGTGTGAATGTACGTGAGTTGGTGAGGGTGTGTGTGAGTGTACGTGAGTTGGTGAGGGTGTGTGTGTGAGTGTACGTGGGATGGTGCGGGAATACGTGTGAGTGTACGCGAGTTGGTGAGGGAATGTGTGTGAGCGTTACCGAGTTGGTGAGGGTGAGGGTGTGTGTGTGCGTGTGTGAGTGTACGCGAGTTGGTGAGGGTGTGTGTGAGGGTACGTGAGTTGTTGTGGGTGTGTTTGTGTATTCGCCAGTTGGTGAGGGTGCGTGCGTGTGCGTACGCAAGTTGGTGAGTGTGTGAGGGTACAAGAATTGATGAGTGTGTCTGTGTGAGTGTACGTGAGTTGGTGAGTGTGTGTGTGTGAGTGTACGCGAGTTGGTGAGTGTGTGTGTGTGTGTGTCAGTGTACGTGAGTTGATGAGGGCGTGTGTGTGAGTGTACATGATTTGGTGAGGGTGTGTGTGAGTGTACGCGAGTTAGTGAGGATGTGTGTGAGGGTATATGCGAGTTGGTGAGGGGGTGTGTGAGTGTACGTGAGTTGGTGAGGGTGTGTGTGTGAGTGTACGCGAGTTGGTGAGTTTGTGTGTGTGGGTGTACGTGAGTTGATGAGGGCGTGTGTGTGAGTGTACATGATTTGGTGAGGGTGTGTGTGAGTGTACGCGAGTTGGTGAGGGTGTGTGTAAGGGTATCTGCGAGTTGGTGAGGGCGTGTGTGAGTGTACGTGAGTTGGTGAGGGTGTGTGTGTGAATATACATGAGTTGGTGAGGGTGTGTGTGAGTGTACGTGAGTTGGTGAGGGTGTGTGTGAGTGTACGCGAGTTTGCGAGTGTGTGTGCGTGAGTGTACGTGAGTTGGTGAGGGTGTGTGTGGGTGTGTACGCGAGATGTTGAGGGTGTGTGTGAGTGTACATGAATTGGTGTGTGTGTGTGTAGGTGAGTTGTTGAGGGTGTGTGTGAAAGTATGCGAGTTGGTGAGGGTGTCTGTGTGTGTACGTGAGTTGGTGAGGGTGTGTGTGAAAGTATGCGAGTTGGTGATGGAATGTGTGTGAGTGGACGTGAGTTGTTGAGGGTGTGTGTGAGTGCACGCGAGTTGATGAGGGTGTGTGTGTGAGTGTACGCGAGTTGGTGAGGGTGTGTGTGAGGGTATATGCGATTTGGTGAGGGCGTGTCTGAGTGTACGTTAGTTGGTGAGGGTGTGTGTGTGTGAGTGTACGCGAGTTGGTGAGGGTGTGTGTGTGAGCCTAGGTGAGTTGGTGAGGGTGTGTGTGTGTCCGTGAGTTGGCGAGTGTGTCTTTGTGAGGGTACATGAGTTGGTGTGGGTGTGTGTGTGAGTGTAAGCGAGTTCGTGAGGGTGTGAGTGTGAGTGTATGCGAGTTGGTGAGGCTGTGTGTGTGAATGTAGTCGAGTTGGTGAGGGTGTGTGTGTGAGTGTACGTGAGTTGGTGAGGGTGTGTGTGAGTGTACGTGAGTTGGTGAGGGTGTGTGTGAGTGTACGTGAGTTGGTGAGGGTGTGTGTGTGTGTACGTGAGTTGGTGAGGGCGTATTTGAGTGTACGTGAGTTGGTGATGGTGTGTGTGAGTGTATGTGAGTTGGTGAGGGGGTGTGCGTGAGTGTACGTGAGTTGGTGAGGGTGTGTGTGTGAGAGTACGTGAGTTGGTGAGGGTGTGTGTGGGTGTGTACGCGAGATGTTGAGGGTGTGTGTGAGTGTACGCGAGTTGGTGAGGGTGTGTGTGAGTGTACGCAAGTTGGTGAAGGTGTGTGTGTGAGGGTACGTGAGTTGGTGAGGGTGCGTGTGAGTGTACGCGATTTGATGAGGGTGTGTGTGAGAGTGTACATGAGTTGGTGAGGGTGTGTGTGAGAGTGTACGTGAGTTGGTGAGGGTCTCTGTGAGAGTGTACGTGAGTTGGAGAGGGTGTGTGTGAGAGTACGTGAGTTGGTGAGGGGATGTGAGTGTACGTGAGTCGGTGAGGGTGTGTGTGAGTGTACGCAAGTTGGTGAGGGTGTGTGTGTGAGTGTACGTGGGTTGGTGAGGGAATACGTGTGAGTGTACGCGAGTTGGTGAGGGAATGTGTGTGAGCGTTACCGAGTTGGTGAGGGTGAGGGTGTGTGTGTGCGTGTGTGAGTGTACGCGAGTTGGTGAGGGTGTGTGTGAGGGTACGTGAGTTGTTATGGGTGTGTTTGTGTATTCGCCAGTTGGTGAGGGTGCGTGTGTGTGTGTACGCAAGTTGGTGAGTGTGTGAGGGTACAAGAATTGATGAGTGTGTCTGTGTGAGTGTACGTGAGTTGGTGAGTGTGTGTGAGTGTATGCGAGATGGTGAGTGTGTGTGAGTGTGAGTGTACGCGAGTTGATGAGGGCGTGTGTGTGAGTGTACATGATTTGGTGAGGGTGTGTGTGAGTGTACGCGAGTTGGTGAGGGTGTGTGTGAGGGTATATTCGAGTTGGTGAGGGCGTGTGTGAGTGTACGTGAGTTGGTGAGGGGGTGTGTGTGAATGTACGTGAGTTGGTGAGGGTGTGTGTGAGTGTACGTGAGTTGGTGAGTGTGTGTGTGTGAGTGTACGTGAGTTTGTGAGTGTGTGTGTGTGAGTGTACGCGAGTTGGTGTAGGTATGTGTGAGTGTACGTGAGTTGGTGAGGGTATGTGTGTGAATGTACGTGATTTGGTGAGGGTGTGTGTGTGAGTGTACGCGAGTTGTTGAGGGTCTGTGTGTGTGAGTGTACGTGCGTTATTGAGGGTGTGTGTGTGAGTGTACGGGAGTTGGTGAGGGTGTGTGTGTGAGTGTACATGATTTGGTGAGGGTGTGTGTGAGTGTACGCGAGTTGGTGAGGTTGTGTGTAAGGGTATATGCGAGTTGGTGAGGGCGTGTGTGAGTGTACGTGAGTTGGTGAGGGTGTGTGTGTGAATGTACGTGAGTTGGTGAGGGTGTGTGTGAGTGTACGTGAGTTGGTGAGGGTGTGTGTGTGAGTGTACGTGGGATGGTGCGGGAATACGTGTGAGTGTACGCGAGTTGGTGAGGGAATGTGTGTGAGCGTTACTGAGTTGGTGAGGGTGAGGGTGTGTGTGTGCGTGTGTGAGTGTACGCGAGTTGGTGAGGGTGTGTGTGAGGGTACGTGAGTTGTTGTGGGTGTGTTTGTGTATTCGCCAGTTGGTGAGGGTGCGTGTGTGTGCGTACGCAAGTTGGTGAGTGTGTGAGGGTACAAGAATTGATGAGTGTGTCTGTGTGAGTGTACGTGAGTTGGTGAGTGTGTGTGTGTGAGTGTACGCGAGTTGGTGAGTGTGTGTGTGTGTGTGTCAGTGTACATGAGTTGATGAGGGCGTGTGTGTGAGTGTACATGATTTGGTGAGTGTGTGTGTGAGTGTACGCGAGTTAGTGAGGATGTGTGTGAGGGTATATGCGAGTTGGTGAGGGGGTGTGTGAGTGTACGTGAGTTGGTGAGGGTGTGTGTGTGAGTGTACGCGAGTTGGTGAGTGTGTGTGTGTGGGTGTACGTGAGTTGATGAGGGCGTGTGTGTGAGTGTACATGATTTGGTGAGGGTGTGTGTGAGTGTACGCGAGTTGGTGAGGGTGTGTGTAAGGGTATATGCGAGTTGGTGAGGGCGTGAGTGAGTGTACGTGAGTTGGTGAGGGTGTGTGTGTGAATGTACATGAGTTGGTGAGGGCGTGTGTGAGTGTACGTGAGTTGGTGAGGGTGTGTGTGAGTGTACGCGAGTTTGCGAGTGTGTGTGCGTGAGTGTACGTGAGTTGGTGAGGGTGTGTGTGGGTGTGTACGCGAGATGTTGAGGGTGTGTGTGAGTGTACATGAATTGGTGTGTGTGTGTGTAGGTGAGTTGTTGAGGGTGTGTGTGAGTGTACGTGAGTTGGTGAGGGTGTCTGTGTGTGTACGTGAGTTGGTGAGGGTGTGTGTGAAAGTATGCGAGTTGGTGATGGAATGTGTGTGAGTGGACGTGAGTTGTTGAGGGTGTGTGTGAGTGCACGCGAGTTGATGAGGGTGTGTGTGTGAGTGTACGTGAGTTGGTGAGGGTGTGTTTGAGTGGACGTAAGTTGGTGAGAGTGTTTGTGTGTGAGTGTACGCGAGTTGGTGAGGGTGTGTGTGAGGGTATATGCGAGTTGGTGAGGGCGTGTCTGAGTGTACGTTAGTTGGTGAGGGTGTGTGTGTGTGAGTGTACGCGAGTTGGTGAGGGTGTGTGTGTGAGCCTAGGTGAGTTGGTGAGGGTGTGTGTGTGTCCGTGAGTTGGCGAGTGTGTCTTTGTGAGGGTACATGAGTTGGTGTGGGTGTGTGTGTGAGTGTAAGCGAGTTCGTGAGGGTGTGAGTGTGAGTGTATGCGAGTTGGTGAGGCTGTGTGTGTGAATGTAGTCGAGTTGGTGAGGGTGTGTGTGTGAGTGTACGTGAGTTGGTGAGGGTGTGTGTGAGTGTACGTGAGTTGGTGAGGGTGTGTGTGAGTGTACGTGAGTTGGTGAGGGTGTGTGTGTGTGTACGTGAGTTGGTGAAGGCGTATTTGAGTGTACGTGAGTTGGTGATGGTGTGTGTGAGTGTATGTGAGTTGGTGAGGGGGTGTGCGTGAGTGTACGTGAGTCGGTGAGGGTGTGTGTGTGAGAGTACGTGAGTTGGTGAGGGTGTGTGTGGGTGTGTACGCGAGATGTTGAGGGTGTGTGTGAGTGTACGCGAGTTGGTGAGGGTGTGTGTGAGTGTACGCAAGTTGGTGAAGGTGTGTGTGTGAGGGTACGTGAGTTGGTGAGGGTGCGTGTGAGTGTACGCGATTTGATGAGGGTGTGTGTGAGAGTGTACATGAGTTGGTGAGGTTGTGTGTGAGAGTGTACGTGAGTTGGTGAGGGTCTGTGTGAGAGTGTACGTGAGTTGGAGAGGGTGTGTGTGAGAGTACGTGAGTTGGTGAGGGGATGTGAGTGTACGTGAGTCGGTGAGGGTGTGTGTGAGTGTACGCAAGTTGGTGAGGGTGTGTGTGTGAGTGTACGTGGGTTGGTGAGGGAATACGTGTGAGTGTACGCGAGTTGGTGAGGGAATGTGTGTGAGCGTTACCGAGTTGGTGAGGGTGAGGGTGTGTGTGTGCGTGTGTGAGTGTCCGCGAGTTGGTGAGGGTGTGTGTGAGGGTACGTGAGTTGTTATGGGTGTGTTTGTGTATTCGCCAGTTGGTGAGGGTGCGTGTGTGTGTGTACGCAAGTTGGTGAGTGTGTGAGGGTACAAGAATTGATGAGTGTGTCTGTGTGAGTGTACGTGAGTTGGTGAGTGTGTGTGTGTGAGTGTATGCGAGATGGTGAGTGTGTGTGTGTGTGAGTGTACGCGAGTTGATGAGGGCGTGTGTGTGAGTGTACATGATTTGGTGAGGGTGTGTGTGAGTGTACGCGAGTTGGTGAGGGTGTGTGTGAGGGTATATTCGAGTTGGTGAGGGCGTGTGTGAGTGTACGTGAGTTGGTGAGGGGGTGTGTGTGAATGTACGTGAGTTGGTGAGGGTGTGTGTGAGTGTACGTGAGTTGGTGAGTGTGTGTGTGTGAGTGTACGTGAGTTTGTGAGTGTGTGTGTGTGAGTGTACGCGAGTTGGTGTAGGTATGTGTGAGTGTACGTGAGTTGGTGAGGGTATGTGTGTGAATGTACGTGATTTGGTGAGGGTGTGTGTGTGAGTGTACGCGAGTTGTTGAGGGTCTGTGTGTGTGAGTGTACGTGCGTTATTGAGGGTGTGTGTGTGAGTGTACGGGAGTTGGTGAGGGTGTGTGTGTGTGAGTGTACATGATTTGGTGAGGGTGTGTGTGAGTGTACGCGAGTTGGTGAGGTTGTGTGTAAGGGTATATGCGAGTTGGTGAGGGCGTGTGTGAGTGTACGTGAGTTGGTGAGGGTGTGTGTGTGAATGTACGTGAGTTGGTGAGGGTGTGTGTGAGTGTACGTGAGTTGGTGAGGGTGTGTGTGTGAGTGTACGTGGGATGGTGCGGGAATACGTGTGAGTGTACGCGAGTTGGTGAGGGAATGTGTGTGAGCGTTACCGAGTTGGTGAGGGTGAGGGTGTGTGTGTGCGTGTGTGAGTGTACGCGAGTTGGTGAGGGTGTGTGTGAGGGTACGTGAGTTGTTGTGGGTGTGTTTGTGTATTCGCCAGTTGGTGAGGGTGCGTGTGTGTGCGTACGCAAGTTGGTGAGTGTGTGAGGGTACAAGAATTGATGAGTGTGTCTGTGTGAGTGTACGTGAGTTGGTGAGTGTGTGTGTGTGAGTGTACGCGAGTTGGTGAGTGTGTGTGTGTGTGTGTGTCAGTGTACGTGAGTTGATGAGGGCGTGTGTGTGAGTGTACATGATTTGGTGAGGGTGTGTGTGAGTGTACGCGAGTTGGTGAGGGTGTGTATGAGGGTATATTCGAGTTGGTGAGGGCGTGTGTGAGTGTACGTGAGTTGGTGAGGGGGTGTGTGTGAATGTACGTGAGTTGGTGAGGGTGTGTCTGAGTGTACGTGAGTTGGTGAGTGTGTGTGTGAGTGTACGTGAGTTTGTGAGTGTGTGTGTGTGAGTGTACGCGAGTTGGTGTCGGTATGTGTGAGTGTACGTGAGTTGGTGAGGGTATGTGTGTGAGTGTACGTGAGTTGGTGAGGGTGTGTGTGTGTGTACGTGAGTTGGTGAGGGTGTGTGTGTGAGTGTACGTGATTTGGTGAGGGTGTGTGTGTGAGTGTACGCGAGTTGTTGAGGGTGTGTGTGTGTGCGTGTCCGTGCGTTATTGAGGGTGTGTGTGTGAGTGTACGGGTGTTGGTGAGGGTGTGTGTGTGATTGTACGTGAGTTGGTGAGGGTGTGTGTGACGGTATGCGAGTTGATGAGGGTGTGTGTGTGAGTGTACGTGAGTTGGTGAGGGTGTGTGTGTGTGTCCGTGAGTTGGTTCGGGCGTATTTGAGTGTACGTGAGTTGGTGATGGTGTGTGTGAGTGTATGTGAGTTGGTGAGGGGGTGTGCGTGAGTGTACGTGAGTTGGTGAGGGTGTGTGTGTGAGTGTACGTGAGTTGGTGAGGGTGTGTGTGGGTGGGTACGCGCGATGTTGAGGGTGTGTGTGAGTGCACATGAATTGCTGAGGGTGTGTGTGAGTGTACGCAAGTTGGTGAGGGTGTGTGTGTGAGGGTACGTGAGTTGGTGATGGTGTGTGTGAGTGTACGCGAGTTGGTGAGGGTGTGTGAGAGTGTACATGAGTTGGTGAGGATATGTGTGAGAGTGTACTTGAGTTGGAGAGGGTGTGTGTGAGAGTACGCGAGTTGGTGAGGGTGTGTGAGTGTACGTGAGTTGGTGAGGGTGTGTGTGAGTGTACGCAAGTTGGTGAGGGTGTGTGTTTGAGTGTACGTGTGTTGATGAGGGCGTGTGTGTGAGTGTACATGATTTGGTGAGGATGTGTGTGAGTGTCCGCGAGTTGGTGAGGGTGTGTGTGAGGGTATATGCGAGTTGGTGAGGGCGTGTCTGAGTGTACGTGAGTTGGTGAGGGGGTGTGTGTGAATGTACGTGAGTTGGTGAGGGTGTGTGTGAGTTTACGTGAGTTTGTGAGTGTGTGTGTGAGTGTACGCGAGATGTTGAGGGTGTGTGTGAGTGTACATGAATTGGGGAGGGTGTGTGTGTGAGTGTACGTGAGTTGGTGAGGGTGTGTGTGTGTGAGTGTACATGATTTGGTGAGGGTGTGTGTGAGTGTACGTGAGTTGTTGTGGGTGTGTTTGTATATTCGCCAGTTGGTGAGGGTGTGTGTGAGAGTGTACGCAAGTTGGCGAGTGTGTGAGGGTACATGAATTGATGAGTGTGTGTGCGTGAGTGTACGCGAGTTGGTGAGGGTGCTTTTGTGTGAGTATACGCGAGTTGGTGAGGGTGTTTGTGTGAGTGTACGTGCGGTGGCGAGGGTGTGTTTGAGTGTACGTTAGTTGGTGAGGGTGTGTGTGTGTGAGTGTACGCGAGTTGGTGAGGGTGTGTGTGTGAGCCTAGGTGAGTTGGTGAGGGTGTGTGTGTGTCCGTGAGTTGGCGAGTGTGTCTTTGTGAGGGTACATGAGTTGGTGTGGGTCTGTGTGTGAGTGTAAGCGAGTTCGTGAGGGTGTGAGTGTATGCGAGTTGGTGAGGCTGTGTGTGTGAATGTACGCGAGTTGGTGAGGGTGTGTGTGTGAGTGTACGTGAGTTGGTGAGGGTGCGTGTGAGTGTACGTGAGTTGGTGAGGGTGTGTGTGAGTGTACGTGAGTTGGTGAGGGTGTGTGTGTGTGTACGTGAGTTGGTGAGGGCGTATTTGAGTGTACGTGAGTTGGTGATGGTGTGTGTGAGTGTATGTGAGTTGGTGAGGGGGTGTGCGTTAGTGTACGTGAGTTGGTGAGGGTGTGTGTGTGAGAGTACGTGAGTTCGTGAGGGTGTGTGTGGGTGTGTACGCGAGATGTTGAGGGTGTGTGTGAGTGTACGCGAGTTGGTGAGGGTGTGTGTGAGTGTACGCAAGTTGGTGAGGGTGTGTGTGTGAGTGTACGCGATTTGATGAGGGTGTGTGTGAGAGTGTACATGAGTTGGTGAGGGTGTGTGTGTGAGTGTACGTGAGTTGGTGAGGGGGTGTGTGTGAATGTACGTGAGTTGGTGAGGGTGTGTCTGAGTGTACGTGAGTTTGTGAGTGTGTGTGTGTGAGTGTACGCGAGTTGGTGTAGGTATGTGTGAGTGTACGTGAGTTGGTGAGGGTATGTGTGTGAGTGTACGTGAGTTGGTGAGGGTATGTGTGTGTGTACGTGAGTTGGTGAGGGTGTGTGTGTGAGTGTACGTGATTTGGTGAGGGTGTGTGTGTGAGTGTACGCGAGTTGTTGAGGGTGTGTGTGTGTGAGTGTACGTGCGTTATTGAGGGTGTGTGTGTGAGTGTACGGGAGTTGGTGAGGGTGTGTGTGTGATTGTACGTGAGTTGGTGAGGGTGTGTGTGACGGTATGCGAGTTGATGAGGGTGTGTGTGTGAGTGTACGTGAGTTGGTGAGGGTGTGTGTGTGTGTCCGTGAGTTGGTTCGGGCGTATTTGAGTGTACGTGAGTTGGTGATGGTGTGTGTGAGTGTATTTGAGTTGGTGAGGGGGTGTGCGTGAGTGTACGTGAGTTGGTGAGGGTGTGTGTGTGAGTGTACGTGAGTTGGTGAGGGTGTGTGTGGGTTGGTACGCGCGATGTTGAGGGTGTGTGTGAGTGCACATGAATTGGTGAGGGTGTGTGTGAGTGTACGCAAGTTGGTGAGGGTGTGTGTGTGAGGGTACGTGAGTTGGTGAGGGTGTGTGTGAGTGTACGCGAGTTGGTGAGGGTGTGTGAGAGTGTACATGAGTTGGTGAGGATATGTGTGAGAGTGTACTTGAGTTGGAGAGGGTGTGTGTGAGAGTACGCAAGTTGGTGAGGGTGTGTGTGTGAGTGTACGTGTGTTGATGAGGGCGTGTGTGTGAGTGTACATGATTTGGTGAGGGTGTGTGTGAGTGTACGCGAGTTGGTGAGGGTGTGTGTGAGGGTATATGCGAGTTGGTGAGGGCGTGTCTGAGTGTACGTGAGTTGGTGAGGGGGTGTGTGTGAATGTACGTGAGTTGGTGAGGGTGTGTGTGAGTTGACGTGAGTTTGTGAGTGTGTGTGTGAGTGTACGCGAGATGTTGAGGGTGTGTGTGAGTGTACATGAATTGGGGAGGGTGTGTGTGTGAGTGTACGTGAGTTGGTGAGGGTGTGTGTGTGAGTGTACATGATTTGGTGAGGGTGTGTGTGAGTGTACGTGAGTTGTTGTGGGTGTGTTTGTATATTCGCCAGTTGGTGAGGGTGTGTGTGAGAGTGTACGCAAGTTGGCGAGTGTGTGAGGGTACATGAATTGATGAGTGTGTGTGCGTGAGTGTACGCGAGTTGGAGAGGGTGTGTGTGAGAGTACGCGAGTTGGTGTGGGTGTGTGAGTGTACGTGAGTTGGTGAGGGTGTGTGTGAGTTTACGCAAGTTGGTGAGGGTGTGTGTGTGAGTGTACGTGTGTTGATGAGGGCGTGTGTGTGAGTGTACATGATTTGGTGAGGGTGTGTGTGAGTGTACGCGAGTTGGTGATGGTGTGTGTGAGGGTATATGCGAGTTGGTGAGGGCGTGTCTGAGTGTACGTGAGTTGGTGAGGGGGTGTGTGTGAATGTACGTGAGTTGGTGAGGGTGTGTGTGAGTTTACGTGAGTTTGTGAGTGTGTGTGTGAGTGTACGCGAGATGTTGAGGGTGTGTGTGAGTGTACATGAATTGGGGAGGGTGTGTGTGTGTGAGTGTACATGATTTGGTGAGGGTGTGTGTGAGTGTACGTGAGTTGTTGTGGGTGTGTTTGTATATTCGCCAGTTGGTGAGGGTGTGTGTGAGAGTGTACGCAAGTTGGCGAGTGTGTGAGGGTACATGAATTGATGAGTGGGTGTGCGTGAGTGTACGCGAGTTGGTGAGGGTGTTTTTGTGTGAGTATACGCGAGTTGGTGAGTGTGTTTGTGTGAGTGTACGTGCGGTGGCGATGGTGTGTTTGTGTGTACGTTAGTTGGTGAGGGTGTGTGTGTGTGAGTGTACGCGAGTTGGTGAGGGTGTGTGTGTGAGCCTAGGTGAGTTGGTGAGGGTGTGTGTGTGTCCGTGAGTTGGCGAGTGTGTCTTTGTGAGGGTACATGAGTTGGTGTGGGTGTGTGTGTGAGTGTAAGCGAGTTCGTGAGGGTGTGAGTGTGAGTGTATGCGAGTTGGTGAGGCTGTGTGTGTGAATGTACGCGAGTTGGTGAGGGTGTGTGTGTGAGTGTACGTGAGTTGGTGAGGGTGTGTGTGAGTGTACGTGAGTTGGTGAGGGTGTGTGTGAGTGTACGTGAGTTGGTGAGGGTGTGTGTGTGTGTACGTGAGTTGGTGAGGGCGTATTTGAGTGTACGTGAGTTGGTGATGGTGTGTGTGAGTGTATGTGAGTTGGTGAGGGGGTGTGCGTGAGTGTACGTGAGTTGGTGAGGGTGTGTGTGTGAGAGTACGTGAGTTGGTGAGGGTGTGTGTGGGTGTGTACGCGAGATGTTGAGGGTGTGTGTGAGTGTACGCGAGTTGGTAAGGGTGTGTGTGAGTGTACGCAAGTTGGTGAGGGTGTGTGTGTGAGGGTACGTGAGTTGGTGAGGGTGCGTGTGAGTGTACGCGATTTGATGAGGGTGTGTGTGAGAGTGTACATGAGTTGGTGAGGGTGTGTGTGAGAGTGTACGTGAGTTGGTGAGGGTATGTGTGAGAGTGTACGTGAGTTGGAGAGGGTGTGTGTGAGAGTACGTGAGTTGGTGAGGGGATGTGAGTGTATGTGAGTCGGTGAGGGTGTGTGTGAGTGTACGCAAGTTGGTGAGGGTGTGTGTGTGAGTGTACGTGGGATGGTGAGGAAATACGTGTGAGTGTACGCGAGTTGGTGAGGGAATGTGTGTGAGCGTTACCGAGTTGGTGAGGGTGTGTGTGTGCGTGTGTGAGTGTACGCGAGTTGGTGAGGGTGTGTGTGAGGGTACGTGAGTTGTTGTGGGTGTGTTTGTGTATTCGCCAGTTGGTGAGCGGGCGTGTGTGTGTACGCAAGTTGGTGAGTGTGTGAGGGTACAAGAATTGATGAGTGTGTCTGTGTGAGTGTACGTGAGTTGGTGAGTGTGTGTGTGTGAGTGTACGTGAGTTGGTGAGTGTGTGTGTGTGTGTGTGTGAGTCTACGTGAGTTGATGAGGGCGTGTGTGTGAGTGTACATGATTTGGTGAGGGTGTGTGTGAGTGTACGCGAGTTGGTGAGGGTGTGTGTGAGGGTATATTCGAGTTGGTGAGGGCGTGTGTGAGTGTACGTGAGTTGGTGAGGGGGTGTGTGTGAATGTACGTGAGTTGGTGAGGGTGTGTCTGAGTGTACGTGAGTTGGTGAGTGTGTGTGTGAGTGTACGTGAGTTTGTGAGTGTGTGTGAGAGTGTACGTGAGTTGGTGAGGGTGCGTGTGAGTGTACGTGAGTTGGTGAGGGTGTGTGTGAGTGTACGTGAGTTGGTGAGGGTGTGTGTGTGTGTGTACGTGAGTTGGTGAGGGCGTATTTGAGTGTACGTGAGTTGGTGATGGTGTGTGTGAGTGTACGTGAGTTGGTGAGGGTGTGTGTGTGAGAGTACGTGAGTTGGTGAGGGTGTGTGTGGGTGTGTACGCGAGATGTTGAGGGTGTGTGTGAGTGTACGCGAGTTGGTGAGGGTGTGTGTGAGTGTACGCAAGTTGGTGAGGGTGTGTGTGTGAGTGTACGCGATTTGATGAGGGTGTGTGTGAGAGTGTACATGAGTTGGTGAGGGTGTGTGTGTGAGTGTACGTGAGTTGGTGAGGGGGTGTGTGTGAATGTACGTGAGTTGGTGAGGGTGTGTGTGTGTGTCCGTGAGTTGGTTCGGGCGTATTTGAGTGTACGTGAGATGGTGATGGTGTGTGTGAGTGTATGTGAGTTGGTGAGGGGGTGTGCGTGAGTGTACGTGAGTTGGTGAGGGTGTGTGTGTGAGTGTACGTGAGTTGGTGAGGGTGTGTGTGGGTTGGTACGCGCGATGTTGAGGGTGGGTGTGAGTGCACATGAATTGGTGAGGGTGTGTGTGAGTGTACGCAAGTTGGTGAGGGTGTGTGTGTGAGGGTACGTGAGTTGGTGAGGGTGTGTGTGAGTGTACGCGAGTTGGTGAGGGTGTGTGAGAGTGTACATGAGTTGGTGAGGATATGTGTGAGAGTGTACTTGAGTTGGAGAGGGTGTGTGTGAGAGTACGCAAGTTGGTGAGGGTGTGTGTGTGAGTGTACGTGTGTTGATGAGGGCGTGTGTGTGAGTGTACATGATTTGGTGAGGGTGTGTGTGAGTGTACGCGAGTTGGTGAGGGTGTGTGTGAGGGTATATGCGAGTTGGTGAGGGCGTGTCTGAGTGTACGTGAGTTGGTGAGGGGGTGTGTGTGAATGTACGTGAGTTGGTGAGGGTGTGTGTGAGTTGACGTGAGTTTGTGAGTGTGTGTGTGAGTGTACGCGAGATGTTGAGGGTGTGTGTGAGTGTACATGAATTGGGGAGGGTGTGTGTGTGAGTGGACGTGAGTTGGTGAGGGTGTGTGTGTGAGTGTACATGATTTGGTGAGGGTGTGTGTGAGTGTACGTGAGTTGTTGTGGGTGTGTTTGTATATTCGCCAGTTGGTGAGGGTGTGTGTGAGAGTGTACGCAAGTTGGCGAGTGTGTGAGGGTACATGAATTGATGAGTGTGTGTGCGTGAGTGTACGCGAGTTGGAGAGGGTGTGTGTGAGAGTACGCGAGTTGGTGTGGGTGTGTGAGTGTACGTGAGTTGGTGAGGGTGTGTGTGAGTTTACGCAAGTTGGTGAGGGTGTGTGTGTGAGTGTACGTGTGTTGATGAGGGCGTGTGTGTGAGTGTACATGATTTGGTGAGGGTGTGTGTGAGTGTACGCGAGTTGGTGAGGGTGTGTGTGAGGGTATATGCGAGTTGGTGAGGGCGTGTCTGAGTGTACGTGAGTTGGTGAGGGGGTGTGTGTGAATGTACGTGAGTTGGTGAGGGTGTGTGTGAGTTTACGTGAGTTTGTGAGTGTGTGTGTGAGTGTACGCGAGATGTTGAGGGTGTGTGTGAGTGTACATGAATTGGGGAGGGTGTGTGTGTGTGAGTGTACATGATTTGGTGAGGGTGTGTGTGAGTGTACGTGAGTTGTTGTGGGTGTGTTTGTATATTCGCCAGTTGGTGAGGGTGTGTGTGAGAGTGTACGCAAGTTGGCGAGTGTGTGAGGGTACATGAATTGATGAGTGGGTGTGCGTGAGTGTACGCGAGTTGGTGAGGGTGTTTTTGTGTGAGTATACGCGAGTTGGTGAGTGTGTTTGTGTGAGTGTACGTGCGGTGGCGATGGTGTGTTTGTGTGTACGTTAGTTGGTGAGGGTGTGTGTGTGTGAGTGTACGCGAGTTGGTGAGGGTGTGTGTGTGAGCCTAGGTGAGTTGGTGAGGGTGTGTGTGTGTCCGTGAGTTGGCGAGTGTGTCTTTGTGAGGGTACATGAGTTGGTGTGGGTGTGTGTGTGAGTGTAAGCGAGTTCGTGAGGGTGTGAGTGTGAGTGTATGCGAGTTGGTGAGGCTGTGTGTGTGAATGTACGCGAGTTGGTGAGGGTGTGTGTGTGAGTGTACGTGAGTTGGTGAGGGTGTGTGTGAGTGTACGTGAGTTGGTGAGGGTGTGTGTGAGTGTACGTGAGTTGGTGAGGGTGTGTGTGTGTGTACGTGAGTTGGTGAGGGCGTATTTGAGTGTACGTGAGTTGGTGATGGTGTGTGTGAGTGTATGTGAGTTGGTGAGGGGGTGTGCGTGAGTGTACGTGAGTTGGTGAGGGTGTGTGTGTGAGAGTACGTGAGTTGGTGAGGGTGTGTGTGGGTGTGTACGCGAGATGTTGAGGGTGTGTGTGAGTGTACGCGAGTTGGTAAGGGTGTGTGTGAGTGTACGCAAGTTGGTGAGGGTGTGTGTGTGAGGGTACGTGAGTTGGTGAGGGTGCGTGTGAGTGTACGCGATTTGATGAGGGTGTGTGTGAGAGTGTACATGAGTTGGTGAGGGTGTGTGTGAGAGTGTACGTGAGTTGGTGAGGGTATGTGTGAGAGTGTACGTGAGTTGGAGAGGGTGTGTGTGAGAGTACGTGAGTTGGTGAGGGGATGTGAGTGTATGTGAGTCGGTGAGGGTGTGTGTGAGTGTACGCAAGTTGGTGAGGGTGTGTGTGTGAGTGTACGTGGGATGGTGAGGAAA
Organism: Mustelus asterias; assembly: GCF_964213995.1. NCBI lineage: Eukaryota > Metazoa > Chordata > Chondrichthyes > Carcharhiniformes > Triakidae > Mustelus > Mustelus asterias. The sequence goes on along the minus strand of NW_027590093.1, from coordinate 823,223 downwards.
TACGTGTGAGTGTACGCGAGTTGGTGAGGGAATGTGTGTGAGCGTTACCGAGTTGGTGAGGGTGAGGGTGTGTGTGTGCGTGTGTGAGTGTACGCGAGTTGGTGAGGGTGTGTGTGAGGGTACGTGAGTTGTTGTGGGTGTGTTTGTGTATTCGCCAGTTGGTGAGGGTGCGTGTGTGTGTGTACGCAAGTTGGTGAGTGTGTGAGGGTACAAGAATTGATGAGTGTGTCTGTGTGAGTGTACGTGAGTTGGTGAGTGTGTGTGTGTGAGTGTACGTGAGTTGGTGAGTGTGTGTGTGTGTGTGTGTGAGTCTACGTGAGTTGATGAGGGCGTGTGTGTGAGTGTACATGATTTGGTGAGGGTGTGTGTGAGTGTACGCGAGTTGGTGAGGGTGTGTGTGAGGGTATATTCGAGTTGGTGAGGGCGTGTGTGAGTGTACGTGAGTTGGTGAGGGGGTGTGTGTGAATGTACGTGAGTTGGTGAGGGTGTGTCTGAGTGTACGTGAGTTGGTGAGTGTGTGTGTGAGTGTACGTGAGTTTGTGAGTGTGTGTGTGTGAGTGTACGCGAGTTGGTGTAGGTATGTGTGAGTGTACGTGAGTTGGTGAGGGTATGTGTGTGAGTGTACGTGAGTTGGTGAGGGTGTGTGTGTGTGTACGTGAGTTGGTGAGGGTGTGTGTGTGAGTGTACGTGATTTGGTGAGGGTGTGTGTGTGAGTGTACGCGAGTTGTTGAGGGTGTGTGTGTGTGTGTACGTGCGTTATTGAGGGTGTGTGTGTGAGTGTACGGGAGTTGGTGAGGGTGTGTGTGATTGTACGTGAGTTGGTGAGGGTGTGTGTGACGGTATGCGAGTTGATGAGGGTGTGTGTGTGAGTGTACGTGATTTGGTGAGGGTGTGTGTGTGTGTCCGTGAGTTGGTTCGGGCGTATTTGAGTGTACGTGAGTTGGTGATGGTGTGTGTGAGTGTATGTGAGTTGGTGAGGGGGTGTGCGTGAGTGTACGTGAGTTGGTGAGGGTGTGTGTGTGAGTGTACGTGAGTTGGTGAGGGTGTGTGTGGGTGGGTACGCGCGATGTTGAGGGTGTGTGTGAGTGCACATGAATTGGTGAGGGTGTGTGTGAGTGTACGCAAGTTGGTGAGGGTGTGTGTGTGAGGGTACGTGAGTTGGTGAGGGTGTGTGTGAGTGTACGCAAGTTGGTGAGGGTGTGTGAGAGTGTACATGAGTTGGTGAGGATATGTGTGAGAGTGTACTTGAGTTGGAGAGGGTGTGTGTGAGAGTACGCGAGTTGGTGAGGTTGTGTGAGTGTACGTGAGTTGATGAGGGTGTGTGTGAGTGTACGCAAGTTGGTGAGGGTGTGTGTGTGAGTGTACGTGAGTTGGTGAGGGAATGCGTGTGAGTGTACGCGAGTTGGTGAGGGAATGTGTGTGAGCGTTACCGAGTTGGTGAGGGCGAGGGTGTATGTGTGTGCGTGTATGAGTGCACATGAGTTGGTGAGGGTGTTTGTGAGGGTACGTGAGTTGTTGTGGGTGTGTTTGTGTATTCGCCAGTTGGTGAGGGTGCGTGTGTGTGTGTACGCAAGTTGGTGAGTGTGTGAGGGTAAATGAATTGATGAGTGTGTCTGTGTGAGTGTACGTGAGTTGGTGAGTGTGTGTGTGTGAGTGTACGTGAGTTGGTGAGGGTGTGTGTGTGAGTGTACGCGAGTTGGTGTAGGTATGTGTGAGTGTACGTGAGTTGGTGAGGTATGTGTGTGAGTGTACGTGAGTTGGTGAGGGTGTGTGTGTGTGTACGTGAGTTGGTGAGGGTGTGTGTGTGAGTGTACGTGAGTTGGTGAGGGTGTGTGTGTGAGTGTACGCGAGTTGGTGAGGGTGTGTGTGTGAGTGTACGTGAGTTGGTGAGGGGGTGTGTGTGAATGTACGTGAGTTGGTGAGGGTGTGTGTGTGTGTCCGTGAGTTGGTTCGGGCGTATTTGAGTGTACGTGAGATGGTGATGGTGTGTGTGAGTGTATGTGAGTTGGTGAGGGGGTGTGCGTGAGTGTACGTGAGTTGGTGAGGGTGTGTGTGTGAGTGTACGTGAGTTGGTGAGGGTGTGTGTGGGTTGGTACGCGCGATGTTGAGGGTGGGTGTGAGTGCACATGAATTGGTGAGGGTGTGTGTGAGTGTACGCAAGTTGGTGAGGGTGTGTGTGTGAGGGTACGTGAGTTGGTGAGGGTGTGTGTGAGTGTACGCGAGTTGGTGAGGGTGTGTGAGAGTGTACATGAGTTGGTGAGGATATGTGTGAGAGTGTACTTGAGTTGGAGAGGGTGTGTGTGAGAGTACGCAAGTTGGTGAGGGTGTGTGTGTGAGTGTACGTGTGTTGATGAGGGCGTGTGTGTGAGTGTACATGATTTGGTGAGGGTGTGTGTGAGTGTACGCGAGTTGGTGAGGGTGTGTGTGAGGGTATATGCGAGTTGGTGAGGGCGTGTCTGAGTGTACGTGAGTTGGTGAGGGGGTGTGTGTGAATGTACGTGAGTTGGTGAGGGTGTGTGTGAGTTGACGTGAGTTTGTGAGTGTGTGTGTGAGTGTACGCGAGATGTTGAGGGTGTGTGTGAGTGTACATGAATTGGGGAGGGTGTGTGTGTGAGTGGACGTGAGTTGGTGAGGGTGTGTGTGTGAGTGTACATGATTTGGTGAGGGTGTGTGTGAGTGTACGTGAGTTGTTGTGGGTGTGTTTGTATATTCGCCAGTTGGTGAGGGTGTGTGTGAGAGTGTACGCAAGTTGGCGAGTGTGTGAGGGTACATGAATTGATGAGTGTGTGTGCGTGAGTGTACGCGAGTTGGAGAGGGTGTGTGTGAGAGTACGCGAGTTGGTGTGGGTGTGTGAGTGTACGTGAGTTGGTGAGGGTGTGTGTGAGTTTACGCAAGTTGGTGAGGGTGTGTGTGTGAGTGTACGTGTGTTGATGAGGGCGTGTGTGTGAGTGTACATGATTTGGTGAGGGTGTGTGTGAGTGTACGCGAGTTGGTGAGGGTGTGTGTGAGGGTATATGCGAGTTGGTGAGGGCGTGTCTGAGTGTACGTGAGTTGGTGAGGGGGTGTGTGTGAATGTACGTGAGTTGGTGAGGGTGTGTGTGAGTTTACGTGAGTTTGTGAGTGTGTGTGTGAGTGTACGCGAGATGTTGAGGGTGTGTGTGAGTGTACATGAATTGGGGAGGGTGTGTGTGTGTGAGTGTACATGATTTGGTGAGGGTGTGTGTGAGTGTACGTGAGTTGTTGTGGGTGTGTTTGTATATTCGCCAGTTGGTGAGGGTGTGTGTGAGAGTGTACGCAAGTTGGCGAGTGTGTGAGGGTACATGAATTGATGAGTGGGTGTGCGTGAGTGTACGCGAGTTGGTGAGGGTGTTTTTGTGTGAGTATACGCGAGTTGGTGAGTGTGTTTGTGTGAGTGTACGTGCGGTGGCGATGGTGTGTTTGTGTGTACGTTAGTTGGTGAGGGTGTGTGTGTGTGAGTGTACGCGAGTTGGTGAGGGTGTGTGTGTGAGCCTAGGTGAGTTGGTGAGGGTGTGTGTGTGTCCGTGAGTTGGCGAGTGTGTCTTTGTGAGGGTACATGAGTTGGTGTGGGTGTGTGTGTGAGTGTAAGCGAGTTCGTGAGGGTGTGAGTGTGAGTGTATGCGAGTTGGTGAGGCTGTGTGTGTGAATGTACGCGAGTTGGTGAGGGTGTGTGTGTGAGTGTACGTGAGTTGGTGAGGGTGTGTGTGAGTGTACGTGAGTTGGTGAGGGTGTGTGTGAGTGTACGTGAGTTGGTGAGGGTGTGTGTGTGTGTACGTGAGTTGGTGAGGGCGTATTTGAGTGTACGTGAGTTGGTGATGGTGTGTGTGAGTGTATGTGAGTTGGTGAGGGGGTGTGCGTGAGTGTACGTGAGTTGGTGAGGGTGTGTGTGTGAGAGTACGTGAGTTGGTGAGGGTGTGTGTGGGTGTGTACGCGAGATGTTGAGGGTGTGTGTGAGTGTACGCGAGTTGGTAAGGGTGTGTGTGAGTGTACGCAAGTTGGTGAGGGTGTGTGTGTGAGGGTACGTGAGTTGGTGAGGGTGCGTGTGAGTGTACGCGATTTGATGAGGGTGTGTGTGAGAGTGTACATGAGTTGGTGAGGGTGTGTGTGAGAGTGTACGTGAGTTGGTGAGGGTATGTGTGAGAGTGTACGTGAGTTGGAGAGGGTGTGTGTGAGAGTACGTGAGTTGGTGAGGGGATGTGAGTGTATGTGAGTCGGTGAGGGTGTGTGTGAGTGTACGCAAGTTGGTGAGGGTGTGTGTGTGAGTGTACGTGGGATGGTGAGGAAATACGTGTGAGTGTACGCGAGTTGGTGAGGGAATGTGTGTGAGCGTTACCGAGTTGGTGAGGGTGAGGGTGTGTGTGTGCGTGTGTGAGTGTACGCGAGTTGGTGAGGGTGTGTGTGAGGGTACGTGAGTTGTTGTGGGTGTGTTTGTGTATTCGCCAGTTGGTGAGGGTGCGTGTGTGTGTGTACGCAAGTTGGTGAGTGTGTGAGGGTACAAGAATTGATGAGTGTGTCTGTGTGAGTGTACGTGAGTTGGTGAGTGTGTGTGTGTGAGTGTACGTGAGTTGGTGAGTGTGTGTGAGTGTGTGTGTGAGTCTACGTGAGTTGATGAGGGCGTGTGTGTGAGTGTACATGATTTGTTGAGGGTGTGTGTGAGTGTACGCGAGTTGGTGAGGGTGTGTGTGAGGGTATATTCGAGTTGGTGAGGGCGTGTGTGAGTGTACGTGAGTTGGTGAGGGGGTGTGTGTGAATGTACGTGAGTTGGTGAGGGTGTGTCTGAGTGTACGTGAGTTGGTGAGTGTGTGTGTGAGTGTACGTGAGTTTGTGAGTGTGTGTGTGTGAGTGTACGCGAGTTGGTGTAGGTATGTGTGAGTGTACGTGAGTTGGTGAGGGTATGTGTGTGAGTGTACGTGAGTTGGTGAGGGTGTGTGTGTGTGTACGTGAGTTGGTGAGGGTGTGTGTGTGAGTGTACGTGATTTGGTGAGGGTGTGTGTGTGAGTGTACGCGAGTTGTTGAGGGTGTGTGTGTGTGTGTACGTGCGTTATTGAGGGTGTGTGTGTGAGTGTACGGGAGTTGGTGAGGGTGTGTGTGATTGTACGTGAGTTGGTGAGGGTGTGTGTGACGGTATGCGAGTTGATGAGGGTGTGTGTGTGAGTGTACGTGATTTGGTGAGGGTGTGTGTGTGTGTCCGTGAGTTGGTTCGGGCGTATTTGAGTGTACGTGAGTTGGTGATGGTGTGTGTGAGTGTATGTGAGTTGGTGAGGGGGTGTGCGTGAGTGTACGTGAGTTGGTGAGGGTGTGTGTGTGAGTGTACGTGAGTTGGTGAGGGTGTGTGTGGGTGGGTACGCGCGATGTTGAGGGTGTGTGTGAGTGCACATGAATTGGTGAGGGTGTGTGTGAGTGTACGCAAGTTGGTGAGGGTGTGTGTGTGAGGGTACGTGAGTTGGTGAGGGTGTGTGTGAGTGTACGCAAGTTGGTGAGGGTGTGTGAGAGTGTACATGAGTTGGTGAGGATATGTGTGAGAGTGTACTTGAGTTGGAGAGGGTGTGTGTGAGAGTACGCGAGTTGGTGAGGTTGTGTGAGTGTACGTGAGTTGATGAGGGTGTGTGTGAGTGTACGCAAGTTGGTGAGGGTGTGTGTGTGAGTGTACGTGAGTTGGTGAGGGAATGCGTGTGAGTGTACGCGAGTTGGTGAGGGAATGTGTGTGAGCGTTACCGAGTTGGTGAGGGTGAGGTTGTGTGTGTGTGCGTGTATGAGTGCACGTGAGTTGGTGAGGGTGTGTGTGAGGGTACGTGAGTTGTTGTGGGTGTGTTTGTGTATTCGCCAGTTGGTGAGGGTGCGTGTGTGTGTACGCAAGTTGGTGAGTGTGTGAGGGTAAATGATTTGATGAGTGTGTCTGTGTGAGTGTACGTGAGTTGGTGAGTGTGTGTGTGTGAATGTACGCGAGTTGCTTAGTGTGTGTGTGTGAGTGTACGTGAGTTGATGAGGGCGTGTGTGTGAGTGTACATGATTTGGTGAGGGTGTGTGTGAGTGTACGCGAGTTGGTGAGGATGTGTGTGAGGGTATATCCGAGTTGGTGAGGGGGTGTCTGAGTGTACGTGAGTTGGTGAGGGGGTGTGTGTGAATGTACGTGAGTTGGTGAGGGTGTGTGTGTGAGTGTACGCGAGTTGGTGAGTGTGTGGGTGTGGGTGTACGTGAGTTGATGAGGGCGTGTGAGTGAGTGTACATGATTTGGTGAGGGTGTGTGTGAGTGTACGCGAGTTGGTGAGGGTGTGTGTAAGGGTATATGCGAGTTGGTGAGGGTGTGTGTGAGTGTACGTGAGTTGGTGAGGGTGTGTGTGTGAATGTACGTGAGTTGCTGAGGGTGTGTGTGAGTGTACGTGAGTTGGTGAGGGTGTGTGTGAGTGTACGCGAGTTTGTGAGTGTGTGTGCGTGAGTGTACGTGAGTTGGTGAGGGAGTGTGTGGGTGTGTAAGCGAGATGTTGAGGGTGTGTGTGAGTGTACATGAATTGGTGGGTGTGTGGACGTGAGTTGTTGAGGGTGTGTGTGAGTGTACGTGAGTTGGTGAGGGTGTCTGTGTGTGTACGTGAGTTGGTGAGGGTGTGTGTGAAGGTATGCGAGTTGGTGATGGAATGTGTGTGAGTGGACGTGAGTTGTTGAGGGTGTGTGTGAGTGCACGCGAGTTGGTGAGGGTGTGTTTGAGTGGACGTAAGTTGGTGAGAGTGTTTGTGTGTGAGTGTACGCGAGTTGGTGAGGGTGTGTGTGAGGGTATATGCGAGTTGGTGAGGGCGTGTCTGAGTGTAGGTGAGTTGGTGAGGGGGTGTGTGTGAATGTACGTGAGTTGGTGAGGGTGTGTGTGAGTTTACGTGAGTTTGTGAGTGTGTGTGTGAGTGGACGCGAGATGTTGAGGGTGTGTGTGAGTGTACATGAATTGGGGATGGTGTGTGTGTGAGTGTCCGTGAGTTGGTGAGGGTGTGTGTGTGTGAGTGTACATGATTTGGTGAGGGTGTGTGTGAGTGTACGTGAGTTGTTGTGGGTGTGTTTGTATATTCGCCAGTTGGTGAGGGTGTGTGTGAGAGTGTACGCAACTTGGCGAGTGTGTGAGGGTACATGAATTGATGAGTGTGTGTGCGTGAGTGTACGCGAGTTGGTGAGGGTGTTTTTGTGTGAGTATACGCGAGTTGGTGAGGGTGTTTGTGTGAGTGTACGTGCGGTGGCGAGGGTGTGTTTGAGTGTACGTTAGTTGGTGAGGGTGTGTGTGTGTGAGTGTACGCGAGTTGGTGAGGGTGTGTGTGTGAGCCTAGGTGAGTTGGTGAGGGTGTGTGTGTGTCCGTGAGTTGGCGAGTGTGTCTTTGTGAGGGTACATGAGTTGGTGTGGGTGTGTGTGTGAGTGTAAGCGAGTTCGTGAGGGTGTGAGTGTGAGTGTATGCGAGTTGGTGAGGCTGTGTGTGTGAATGTACGCGAGTTGGTGAGGGTGTGTGTGTGAGTGTACGTGAGTTGGTGAGGGTGTGTGTGAGTGTACGTGAGTTGGTGAGGGTGTGTGTGAGTGTACGTGAGTTGGTGAGGGTGTGTGTGTGTACGTGAGTTGGTGAGGGCGTATTTGAGTGTACGTGAGTTGGTGATGGTGTGTGTGAGTGTATGTGAGTTGGTGAGGGGGTGTGCGTGAGTGTACGTGAGTTGGTGAGGGTGTGTGTGTGAGAGTACGTGAGTTGGTGAGGGTGTGTGTGGGTGTGTACGCGAGATGTTGAGGGTGTGTGTGAGTGTACGCGAGTTGGTGAGGGTGTGTGTGAGTGTACGCAAGTTGGTGAGGGTGTGTGTGTGAGGGTACGTTAGTTGGTGAGGGTGCGTGTGAGTGTACGCGATTTGATGAGGGTGTGTGTGAGAGTGTACATGAGTTGTTGAGGGTGTGTGTGAGAGTGTACTTGAGTTGGTGAGGGTATGTGTGAGAGTGTACGTGAGTTGGAGAGGGTGTGTGTGAGAGTACGTGAGTTGGTGAGGGGATGTGAGTGTACGTGAGTCGGTGAGGGTGTGTGTGAGTGTACGCAAGTTGGTGAGGGTGTGTGTGTGAGTGTACGTGGGATGGTGAGGGAATACGTGTGAGTGTACGCGAGTTGGTGAGGGAATGTGTGTGAGCGTTACCGAGTTGGTGAGGGTGTGTGTGTGTGCGTGTGTGAGTGTACGCGAGTTGGTGAGGGTGTGTGTGAGGGTACGTGAGTTGTTGTGGGTGTGTTTGTGTATTCGCCAGTTGGTGAGGGTGCGTGTGTGTGTGTATGCAAGTTGGTGAGTGTGTGAGGGTACAAGAATTGATGAGTGTGTCTGTGTGAGTGTACGTGAGTTGGTGAGTGTGTGTGTGTGAGTGTACGCGAGTTGGTGAGTGTGTGTGTGCGTGTGTGTGAGTGTACGTGAGTTGATGAGGGCGTGTGTGTGAGTGTACATGATTTGGTGAGGGTGTGTGTGAGTGTACGCGAGTTGGAGAGGGTGTGTGTGAGGGTATATTCGAGTTGGTGAGGGCGTGTGTGAGTGTTCTTGAGTTGGTGAGGGTGTGTGTGTGAATGTACGTGAGTTGGTGAGGATGTGTGTGAGTGTACGTGATTTGGTGAGTGTGTGTGTGAGTGTACGTGAGTTTGTGAGTGTGTGTGCGTGAGTGTACGTGAGTTGGTGAGGGTGTGTGTGTGTGTGTGTACGTGAGTTGGTGAGGTTGTGTGTGAGTGTAAGTGAGTTGGTGAGGGTGTGTGTGTGAGTGTACGTGAGTTGGTGAGGGTGTGTGTGAAGGTATGCGAGTTGGTGAGGGAATGTGTGTGAGTAGACGTGAGTTGGTGAGGGTGTGTGTGAGTGTACGCGAGTTGGTGAGGGTGTGTGAGTGAGTGTACGTGAGTTGGTGAGGGTGTTTTTGAGTGTATGTAAGTTGGTGAGAGTGTATGTGGGTGAATGTTCATTAGTCGGTGAGGGTGTGTGTGTGAGACTTGGTGACTTGGTGAGGGTGTGTGTGTGTCCGTGAGTTGGCGAGTGTGTCTTTGTGAGTGTCCATGAACTGGATTGGGTGTGTGTGTGAGTGTAAGCGCGTTCGTGAGGGTGTGAGTGTGAGTGTACGCGAGTTGGTGAGGGTGTGTGTGTGAGTGTACGCGAGTTGGTGAGGGTGTGTGTGAGTCTAGGTGAGTTGGTGAGTGTGTGTGTGAGTGTACGTGAGTTGGTGAGGGTGTGTGTGAGTGTACGTGTGTTGATGAGGGCGTGTGTGTGAGTGTACATGATTTGGTGAGGGTGTGTGTGAGTGTACGCGAGTTGGTGAGGGTGTGTGTAAGGGTGTATGCGAGTTGGTGAGGGCGTGTGTGAGTGTACGTGAGTTGGTGAGGGTGTGTGTGTGAATGTACGTGAGATGGTGAGGATGTGTGTGAGTGTACGTGAGTTGGTGAGGGTGTGTGTGAGTGTACGCGAGTTTGTGAGTGTGTGTGCGTGAGTGTACGTGAGTTGGTCAGGGTGTGTGTGGGTGTGTACGCGAGATGTTGAGGGTGTGTGTGAGTGTACATGAATTGGTGTGGGTGTGTGTGTGTGTCCGTGAGTTGGTGAGGGTGTGTGTGAGTGTACGTGAGTTGGTGAGGGTGTGTGTGTGAGTGTACGTGAGTTGGTGAGGGTGTGTGTGAGGGTATGCGAGTTGGTGAGGGAATGTGTGTGAGTGGACGTGAGTTGGTGAGAGTGCGTGTGAGTGCACGCGAGTTGATGAGGGTGTGTGTGTGAGTGTACGTGAGTTGGTGAGGGTATGTTTGAGTGGAGGTAAGTTGGTGAGAGTGTGTGTGTGTGAGTGTACGCGAGTTGGTGAGGGTGTGTGTGAGGGTATATGCGAGTTGGTGAGGGCGTGTCTGAGTGTACGTGAGTTGGTGAGGGGGTGTGTGAGTGTACTCGAGTGTGTGAGTGTGTGTGTGTGAGTGTACGCGAGATGTTGAGGGTGTATGTGAGTGTACATAAATTGGGGAGGGTGTGTGTGTGAGTGTACATGAGTTGTTGAGGGTGTGTGTGTGAGTGTACGTGAGTTGGTGAGAGTGTGTGTGAGGGTATGCGAGTTGGTGAGGGAATGTGTGTGAGTGTACATGATTTGGTGAGGGTGTGTGTGAGTGTCCGTGAGTTGTTGTGGGTGTGTTTGTATATTCGCCAGTTGGAGAGGGTGTGTGTGAGAGTGTACGCAAGTTGGCGAGTGTGTGAGGGGACATGAATTGATGAGTGTGTGTGCGTGAGTGTACGTGAGTTGGTGAGGGTGTGTGTGTGTGAGTGTACACGAGTTGGTGAGGGTGTGTCAGTGAGTGTACGCGAGTTGGTGAGGGTGTTTTTGTGTGAGTATACGCGAGTTGGTGAGGGTGTTTGTGTGAGTGTACGTGCGTTGGCGAGGGTGTGTTTGAGTGTACGTTAGTTGGTGAGGGTGTGTGTGTGTGAGTGTACGCGAGTTGGTGAGGGTGTGTGTGTGAGCCTAGGTGAGTTGGTGAGGGTGTGTGTGTGTCCGTGACTTGCCGAGTGTGCCTTTGTGAGGGTACATGAGTTGGTGTGGGTGTGTGTGTGAGTGTAAGCGAGTTGGTGAGGTTGTGAGTGTGAGTGTATGCGAGTTGGTGAGGCTGTGTGTGTGAGTGTACGCGAGTTGGTGAGGGTGTCTGTGTGAGTGTACGTGAGTTGGTGAGGGTGTGTGTGAGTGTACGTGAGTTGGTGAGGATGTGTGTGAGTGTACGTGAGTTGGTGAGGGTGTGTGTGTGTGTACGTGAGTTGGTGAGGGCGTATTTGAGTGGACGTGAGTTGGTGATGGTGTGTGTGAGTGTATGTGAGTTGGTGAGCGGGTGTGCGTGAGTGTACGTGAGTTGGTGAGGGTGTGTGTGTGAGTTTACGTGAGTTGGTGAGGGTGTGTGTGGGTGTGTACATGAGATGTTGAGGGTGTGTGTGAGTGTACGCGAGTTGGTGAGGGTGTGTGTGAGTGTACATGAATTGGTGAGGGTGTGTGTGAGTGTGCGTGAGTTGGTGAGGTTGTGTGTGAGTGTACGTGAGTTGGTGAGGGTGTGTGTGTGAGTGTACGTGAGTTGGTAAGGGTGTGTGTGAAGGTATGCGAGTTGGTGAGGGAATGTGTGTGAGTGGACGTGAGTTGGTGAGGGTGTGTGCGTGTACGCGAGTTGGTGAGGGTGTGTGTGTGAGTGCACGTGAGTTGGTGAGGGTGTGTTTGAGTGTATGTAAGTTGGTGAGAGTGTGTGTGTGTGAGTGTACGTTAGTTGGTGAGGGTGTGTGTGTGAGTGTACGCGAGCTGGTGAGGGTGTGTGTGTGAGACTTGGTGAGTTGGTGAGGGTGTGTGTGTGTCGGTGAGTTGGCGAGTGTGTCTTTGTGAGTGTACATAAACTGGATTGGGTGTGTGTCTGAGTGTAAGCGCGTTCGTGAGGGTGTGAGTGTGAGTGTACGCGAGTTGGTGAGGGTGTGTGTGAGTGTAGGTGAGTTGGTGAGTGTGTGTGTGAGTGTACGTGAGTTGGTGAGGGTGTGTGTGTACGTGAGTTGGTGAGGTTGTATGTGTGGGTGTACGTGAGTTGGTGTGTGTGTGAGTGACTGTACGTGAGTTGGAGAGGGGGTGTGTGACTGTACGCGAGTTGGTGAGGGTGTGTGCATGAGTGTGCGTGAGTTGGTGAGGGTGTGTGTGAGTGTGCGTGAGTGGTGAGGGTGTGTGTGTGTGAGTGTACATGATTTGGTGAGGGTGTGTGTGAGTGGACGCGAGTTGGTGAGGGTTTGTGTGAGGGTATATGCGAGTTGGTGAGGGCATGTCTGAGTGTACGTGAGTTGGTGAGGGTGTGTGTGTGAATGTACGTGAGTTGGTGAGGGTGTGTGTGAGTGTACGCGAGTTTGTGAGTGTGTGTGTGTGAGTGTACGCGAGATGTTGAGGTTGTGTGTGAGTGTACATGAATTGGTGAGGGTGTGTCTGTGAGTATACGTGAGTTGGTGAGGGTGTGTGTGTGAGTGTACGTGAGTTGGTGAGGGTGTGTGTGAGGGTATGCGAGTTGGTGAGGGAATGTGTGTGAGTGGACGTGAGTTGGTGAGGGTGTGTGTGTGTGTACGTGAGTTGGTGAGGGTGTGTGTGTGAGTGTACATGATTTGGTGAGGGTGTGTGTGAGTGTACGTGAGTTGTTGTGGGTGTGTTTGTGTATTCGCCAGTTGGTGAGGGTGTGTGTGTGAGTGTACGCAAGTTGCAGAGTGTGTGAGGGTACATGAATTGATGCGTGTGTGTGCGTGAGTGTACGCGAGTTGGTGAGGGTGTTTTTGTGTGAGTATACGCGAGTTGGTGAGGGTGTTTGTGTGAGTGTACGTGCGTTGGCGAGGGTGTGTTTGAGTGTGCGTTAGTTGGTGAGGGTGTGTGTGTGAGTGCACGCGAGTTGGTGAGGGTGTGTGTGTGAGCCTAGGTGAGTTGGTGAGCGTGTGTGTGTGTCCGTGAGTTGGCGAGTGTGTCTTTGTGAGGGTACATGAGTTGGTGTGGGTGTGTGTGTGTGAGTGTAAGCGAGTTCGTGAGGGTGTTAGTGTGAGTGTACGTGAGTTGATGAGGCTGTGTGTGTGAGTGTACGCGAGTTGGTGAGGGTGTGTGTGTGAGTGTGCGTGAGTTGGTGAGGGTGTGTGTGAGTGTACGCGAGTTGGTGAAGGTGTGTGTGTGTGTACGTGAGTTGGTGAGGGTGTGTGTGTGAGTGTGCATGAGTTGGTGAGGGTGTGTGTGAGTGTACGCGAGTTGGTGAGGGTGTGTGTGTGAGTGTACGTGAGTTGGTGAGGGTGTGTGTGTGAGTGTGCGTGAGTTGGTGAGGGTGTGTGTGTGTGAGTGTACGTGAGTTGGTGAGGTTGTGTGTGAGTGTACGCGAGTTGGTGAGGGTGTGTGTGTGAGTGTGCGTGAGCTGGTGAGGGTGTGTGTGTGTGAGAGTACACGAGTTGATGAGGCTGTGTGTGTGAGTGTACGCGAGTTGGTGAGGGTGTGTGTGTGAGTGTGCGTGAGTTGGTGTGGGTGTGTGTGAGTGTACGCGAGTTCGTGAGGGTGTGTGTGTGAGTGTGCGTGAGTTGGTGAGGGTGTGTGTGGGTGTACGCGAGTTGGTGAGGGTGTGTGTGTGTGAGTGTACGTCAGTTGGTGAGGTTGTGTGTGTGTGAGTGTGCGTGAGTTGGTGAGGGTGTGTGTGTGAGTGTACGTGAGTTGGTGAGGTTGTGTGTGAGTGTACGCGAGTTGGTGAGGGTGTGTGTGTGAGTGTGCGTGAGTTGGTGAGGGTGTGTGTGTGAGTGTACGTGAGTTGGTGAGGGTGTGTGTGTGAGTGTACGTGAGTTGGTGAGGTTGTGTGTGAGTGTACGCGAGTTGGTGAGGGTGTGTGTGTGAGTGTGCGTGAGTTGGTGAGGGTGTGTGTGTGAGTGTACGTGAGTTGGTGAGGTTGTGTGTGAGTGTACGCGAGTTGGTGAGGGTGTGTGTGTGAGTGTACGTGTGTTGGTGAGGGTCTGTGTGAGTGTACGTAAGTTGGTGAGTGTGTCACTATTTACAGTGATTCTTGGGGATTGTGTCTCTATTTCGAGTGATCCTTGGGGATCATGTCACTATTTAGTGTGATCCTTGGGGACTGTGTCACTTTTTAGAGTGATCCTTGTGGAGTTTGTCACAATTTAGAGTGATCCTTGGGGATTGTGTCACTCTTTCGAGTGATCCTTGAGGATTGTGTCACTATTTAGAGTGATCCTTGTGGAGTTTGTCACTATTTAGAGTGATCCTTGTGGAGTTTGTCACAATTTAGAGTGATCCTTGGGGATTGTGTCACTATTTAGAGTGATCCTTGTGGAGTTTGTCACAATTTCGAGTGATCCTTGGGGATTGTGTCACTATTCACAGTGACCTTGGGGATTGTGTCAATATTCACAGTGACCTTGGGGATTGTGTCACAATTTAGAAACATTGAAACATAGAATACTTAGCTCCTGTAATTAAATGCACTGGAACTACTGAATTAGAACGCAGCTCACTGTGCACTGGAACATCAGAATGCAGTTAGCTGTTACTCGAACATCAGAACTGAAGTGGATGGCCTCACACTGACTATTCATAGAGTTGCAGGGTTTTTTTGTGCTGTAGCTTTACCTCTCTGTGTTCCTGATTTCTTAGTCTCTCTGTGTTCCTGATTTCGAAGAATTAAATACAGTCAAATTTTAATTCAATTCAATTACAGCTAGTAGGTCAGGAAACTTAAACATAGAAACATAGAAAACTACAGCACAAAACAGTCCCTCCGGCCCCACAAGTTGTGCCGAACATATCCCTACCTTTTAGGCCTAGCGATAACCCTCCATCCTATTAAGTCCCATATACTCATCCAGGAGTCTCTTAAAAGTCCCTATTCAGTTCCTATTCAGTATCTTAGAGATAGGATGTATGCACATTTAGAAAGGAATAAACTCATGAACGATAGTCAGCATGGTTTTGTGAGAGGGAGGTCATGCCTCACTAACCTGGTGGAGTTTTTTGAAGAAGTGACCAAAATCGTTGACGAGGTAAGGGCCGTGGATCTCGTCTATATGGACTTTAGTAAAGCGTTTGACAAAGTCCCTCATGGTCGGCTGGTGAAAAAGGTTGGATCTCATGGGACAAAGGGGGAGGTGGCGAGATGGGTGGAGAACTGGCTTGGTCACAGAAGACAGAAGGTGGTAGTGGAAGGGTCTTTTTCCGGCTGGAGGCCTGTGACTAGTTCTGTTCCGCAGGGCTCTGTATTGGGACCTCTGCTGTTTGTGATTTATATAAATGATCTGCAAGAAGGTGTAACTGGGGTGATCAGTAAGTTTGTGGACAACACAAAATTGGCAGGACCTTGCAGATAGTGAGGAGCATTGTCAGAAGCTACAGAGGATACAGATAGGCTGCAAATTTGGGCAAAGAAATGGCAGATGGAGTTCAATCCTGATGAATGCGAAGTGATGCATTTTGGTAAAAATAATGTAGGGAGGAGCTATACGATAAATGGCAGAACCATAAAGGGTGTAGATACGGAGAGGGACCCAGGTGTGCAAGTCCACAGATCCTTGAAAGTGACGTCACAGGTGGAGAAGGCGGTGAAGAAGGCATATGGTATGCTTGCCTTTATAGGACGGGGCATAGAGTATAAAAGTTGGGGTCTGATGTTGCAGATGTATAGAACGGTGGTTCGGCCGCATCTGGAATACTGCGTCCAGTTCTGGTCGCCACACTACCAAAAGGACGTGGAGGCTTTGGAGAGAGTACAGAGGAGGTTTACCAGGATGTTACCTGGTATGGAGGGGCTTAGTTATGAGGGGAGATTGGGTAAACTGGGGTTGTTCTCCCTGGAAAGACGGAGGATGAGGGGAGACTTAATAGAGGTGTATAAAATTATGAAAGGCATAGATAGGGTGAACGGTGGGAAGCTTTTCCCCAGGTCGGTGGTGACGTTCACGAGGGGTCATAGGTTCAAGGTGAAGGGGGGGAAGGTTTAACACAGATATCAGAAGGACATATTTTACACAGAGGGTGGTGGGGGCCTGGAATGCGCTGCCAGGCAAGGTGGTGGAGGCGGACACACTGGGAACGTTTAAGACTTATCGAGATAGCCACATGAACGGAGTGGGAATGGAGGGATACAAAACAATGGTCTAGTTTGGACCAGGGAGCGGCGCGGGCTTGGAGGGCCGAATGCCCTGTTCCTGTGCTGTATTGTTCTTTGTTCTTTGTTCAGTTTGCCTCCACCACCACTGAAGGGAGCCGATTCCACTCGCCCACCATCCTCTGTGTGAAAAACGTCCCCCGAACATTTCCCCTGTACCTCCACCCCAGCACCGTAAACCTGTGTCCTCTCGTAGCAGCCATTTCCGAACTGGGAAAAAGCCTCTGAGTCCACCCGATCTAAGCCTCTCAACATCTTATATACCTCGATTAGGTCTCCTCTCATCCATCTTCTCTCCAAGGAGAAAATACCGAGCTCCCTCAGCCTATCCTCATAAGGCATGCCACTCAATCCATGCAACATCCTTGTAAATCTTCTCTGCACCCTTTCAATCTTTTCCACATCCTTCCTATCGTGAGGCGACCAGAACTGAGCACAGTACTCCAAGTGGGGTCTGACGAGGGTCTTATATAGCTGCATCATTATCCCCGGACTCCGAAACTCAGTCCCTCGATTGATAAAGGCCAGCACGCCATCTGCCTTCTTAACCACCTCCTCCACCTGCGGGGCCGATTTTAGAGTCCTATGGACCCGGACCCCAAGTACTGCTGATTCTCAACAGTACTCAGAGTCTTTCCCTTTATATTGTACTCCTTCATCCCATTCGACCTGCCAAAATGTACCACTGTGCATTTATCTGGGTTGAAGTCCATCTGCCACTTCTCCACCCAGTCTTCCATTCTATCTATGTCCCTCTGTAACTTCTGACATCCCTCCAGTAGCCACAACCCCACCAACCATCGTGTCGTCGACAAACCTACTAACCCATCCCTCTGCTTCCTCAACCAGGTCATTTATGAAAATGACAAACAGCAAGGGTCCCAGAACAGATCCCTGGGGCACACCACTGGTGACCGACCTCCATTTAGAAAAAGACCCATCTATACGCACTCTCTGCCTCCTTTGGGAAAGCCAGTTCTGAATCCACAGGGCAGCAGGCCCTTGGATCCGATGCCCTCTCAGTTTCTCGAGTGACCCTTGGGGATTGTGTCACGAGATTGATCCTTGGGGATTGTGTCACTATTTAGAGTGATCCTTGGGGACTGTGTCACTATTTAGAGTGATCCTGGGGGATTGTGTTACTATTTAGAGTGATCCTCGTGGTTTCTGTCACGATTTAGAGTGATCCTGGGGGATTGTGTCACTATTTGGAGTGATCCTTGGGGGTGTGTCACTATTTAGAGTGATCCTTGGGGATTGGGTCACTATTTAGAGTGATCCTGGGGGATTGTGTCACTATTTAGAGTGATCCTGGGGGATTGTGTCACTATTTAGAGTGATCCTTGGGGATTGTGTCACTATTTAGAGTGATCCTTGGGGATTGCGTCACTATTTAGAGTGATCCTTGGGGATTGCGTCACTATTTAGAGTGATCCTGGGGGATTGTGTCAGTATGTAGAGTGATCCTTGGGGATTGTGTCAGTATTTAGAGTGATCCTTGGGGATTGTGTCACTATTTAGCGTGATCCTTGGGAATTGTGTCACTATGTGGAATGATCCTTGGGGATTGTGTCACTATTTATTGTGATCCTTGGGGATTGTGTCACTATTTAGAGTGATCCTTGGGGGATTGTGTCACTATTGAGAGTGATCCTTGGGGATTGTGTCACTATTGAGAGTGATCCTTGGGGATTGTTTCACTATTGAGAGTGATCCTTGGGGATTGTCTCACTATTGAGAGCGTACCTTAGGGAATGTCTCACTATTTAGAGTGATCCTTAGGGATTGTGTCACTATTGAGAGTGATCCTTAAGGATTGTGTCAATATGTATTGTGATCCTTGTGGAAGGTGTCACTATTTAGAGTGATTCTTGGGGATTGTGTCACTTGTTAGGGTGGTCCTTGGGGATTGTGTCACTATTCAGAGTGACTCTTGGGGTATGTGTCAGTATTTACAGTGATCCTTGGGGATTGTGTCACTTTTTAGGGTGATCCTTGGGGATTGCGTCACTGTTCAGAGTGATTCTTGGGGTTTCTGTCAGTATTTACAGTGATCCTTGGGGATTGTGTTACTATTTAGAGTGATCCTTGGGGATTGTGTCACTATTTAGAGTGATCCTTTTGGGTTTGTGTCACTATTTAGACTGATCCTCGTGGATTGTGTCACTATTTAGCGTGATCCTTGGGGATTGTGTCACTATTTAGCGTGATCCTTGGGGATTGTGTCACTATTCAGTCAGAACCTTGGGGATTGTTTCAATATTTAGAGTGATCCGCGTAGATTGTGTCACCATTTAGAATGATCCTTTGGGATTCTGTCAGTATTTTGTCTGATCCTTGGGGATTGCATCACTATTTAAAATGATCCTTGTGGATTGTGTCACTATTTAGTGTGATCCTTGCGGATTGTGTCACTATATAGAGTGATCCTTGGGGATTGTGTCACTATTTAGATTGATCCTTGGGGATTGTGTCACTGTTTAGAGTGATCCTTGGGGATTGTGTCACAATTTAGAGTGATCCTTGGGGATTGTGTCACTATTTAGAGTGATCCTTGGGGATTGTGTCACTATTTAGAGTGATCCTTGGGGATTGTGTCAGTATTTAGAGTGATCCTTGGGGATTGTGTCACTATTTAGAGTGATCCTTGGGGATTGTGTCACTATTTGGAGTGATCCTTGGGGATTGTGTCACTATTTAGCGTGATCCTTGGGAATTGTGTCACTATGTGGAATGATCCTTGGGGATTGTGTCACTAATTAGAGTGATCCTTGGGGATTGTGTCACTATTTACAGTGATCCTTGGGGATTGTGTCACTATTTAGAGTGATTCTTGGGGATTGTGTCACGATTTAGGTTGACCTTTGGGAATTGTGTCAATATGTGGAATGATCCTTGGGGATTGTGTCACTATTTAGAGTGATCGTTGGGGATTGTGTCACTATTTAGAGTGATCCTTGTGGAGTTTGTCACAATTTAGAGTGATCCTTGGGGATTGTGTCTCTATTTAGAGTGATCCTTTTGGATTGTGTCACTACTTAGAGTGATCCTTTTGGATTGTGTCACTATTTAATGTGATCCTTGGGGATTGTGTCACTATAGAACATAGAACATAGAACAGTACAGCACAGAACAGGCCCTTCGGCCCACGATGTTGTGCCGACCTTCATCTGAAACCAAGATCAAGCTATCCCACTCCCTACCATCCTGGTGTGCTCCATGTGCCTATCCAATAACCGCTTAAATGTTCCTAAAGTGTCTGACTCCACTATCACTGCAGGCAGTCCATTCCACACCCCAACCACTCTCTGCGTGAAGAACCTACCTCTGATATCCTTCCTATATCTCCCACCATGAACCCTATAGTTATGCCCCCTTGTAATAGCTCCATCCACCCGAGGAAATAGTCTTTGAACGTTCACTCGATCTATCCCCTTCATCATTTTATAAACCTCTACTAAGTCTCCCCTCAATCCCTCCGCTCCAGAGAGAACAGCCCCAGCTCCCTCAACCTTTCCTCATAAGACCGACCCTCCAAACCAGGCAGCATCCTGGTAAATCTCCTCTGCACTCTTTCCAGCGCTTCCACATCCTTCTTATAGTGAGGTGACCAGAACTGCACGCAATATTCCAAATGCGGTCTCACCAAGGTCCTGTACAGTTGCAGCATAACCCCACGGCTCTTAAACTCCAACCCCCTGTTCATAAAAGCTAACACACTATATGCCTTCTTCACAGCTCTATCCACTTGAGTGGCAACCTTTAGAGATCTGTGGATATGGACCCCAAGATCTCTCTGTTCCTCCACAGTCTTCAGAACCCTACCTTTGACCCTGTAATCCACATTTAAATTTGTCCTACCAAAATGAATCACCTCACATTTATCAGGGTTAAACTCCATTTGCCATTTTTCAGCCGAGCTTTGCATCCTATCTATGTCTCTTTGCAGCCTACAACAGCCCTCCACCTCATCCACTACTCCACCAATCTTGGTGTCATCAGCAAATTTACTGATCCACCCTTCAGCCCCCTCCTCTAAGTCATTAATAAAAATCACAAAGAGCAGAGGACCAAGCACCGATCCCTGCGGCACTCCGCTAGCAACCTGCCTCCAGTCCGAAAATTTTCCATCCACCACCACCCTCTGTCTTCGATCAGACAGCCAGTTACCTATCCAATCGGCCAACTTTCCCTCTATCCCACACCTCCTTACTTTCATCATAAGCCGACCATGGGGGACCTTATCAAACGCCTTACTAAAATCCATGTATATGACATCAACCGCCCTACCTTCATCAACACACTTAGTTACCTCCTCAAAAAATTCTATCAAATTTGTGAGGCACGATTTGCCCTTCACAAATCCATGCTGACTATCCCGGATTAATCCGCATCTTTCTAAATGGTCGTAAATCCCATCCCTCAGGACCTTTTCCATCAATTTACCAACCACCGAAGTCAGACAAACCGGTCTATAATTACCAGGGTCATTTCTATTCCCTTTCTTAAACAGAGGAACAACATTTGCCACTCTCCAGTCCTCTGGCACCATCCCCGTGGACAGCGAGGACCCAAAGATCAAAGCCAAAGGCTCTGCAATCTCATCCCTCGCCTCCCAAAGAATCCTAGGATACATTTCATCAGGCCCAGGGGACTTATCGACCTTCAGTTTATTCAAAACTGCCAATACATCCTCCCTCCGAACATCTATTCCCTCCAGCCTATTAGCCTGTAACACCTTCTCTTCCTGAAAAACATGGCCCCTCTCCTTGGTGAACATTGAAGAAAAGTATTCATTCATCACCTCGCCGATCTCTACTGATTCCATACACAAGTTCCCACCACTGTCCTTGACCGGCCCTAACCTCACCCTGGTCATTCTTTTATTCCTCACATAAGAGTAAAAAGCCTTGGGGTTTTCCTTGATCCGACCCGCCAAGGACTTCTCATGTCCCCTCCTAGCTCTCCTCAGCCACTTTTTCAGCTCGTTCCTTGCTAACTTGTAACCCTCAATCGAGCCATCTGAACCTTGTTTCCTCATCCCTACATAAGCTTCCCTCTTCCTTTTCACAAGACATTCCACCTCTTTTGTGAACCACGGTTCCCTCACTCGGCCATTTCCTCCCTGCCTGACAGGGACATACCTATCAAGGACACCCAGTATTTGTTCCTTGAAAAAGTTCCACTTTTCATCAGTGCCTTTCCCTGACAGTTTCTGTTCCCATCTTATGCCCCCTAATTCTTGCCTAATCGCATCATAATTACCTCTCCCCCAATTGTAAGCCTTGCCCTGCCGTCCGGCCCTATCCCTCTCCATTGCAATAACAAAAGTTACCGAATTGTGGTCACTATCTCCAAAGTTCTCTCCCACAACCAAATCTAACACTTGGCCCGGTTCATTTCCCAGTACCAAATCCAATGTGGCCTCACCCCTTCTCGGCCTATCCACATATTGTGTCAGGAAACCCTCCTGCACACAGTGCACAAAAAGTGCCCCATCCAAACTATTTGACCTACAAAGGTTCCAATCAATATTTGGAAAGTTAAAGTCCCCCATGACAACTACCCTGTGACCCCCACACGTATCCATAATCTGCTTAGCAATTTCTTCCTCCACATCTCTATTACTATTTGGGGGCCTATAGTAAACTCCTAGCAACGTGACCGCTCCTTTCCTGTTTCTAACTGCAGCCCATATAACCTCAGTGTGCATATCCCCCTCAAAGTGCTTTTCCGCAGCCGTTAAACTATCCTTGATTAACAATGCTACTCCTCCACCTCTTTTACCATCTTCCCTGCACTTACTGAAACATCTATTCCCCGGAACTTCCAACAACCATTCCTGTCCTTGTTCTACCCACGTCTCCGTAATGGCCACAACATCGTAGTCCCAAGTAGCAATCCACGCCCCAAGTTCATCCACCTTGTTCCGGATGCTCCTTGCATTGAAGTAGACACACTTCAACCCATCTTCCTGTCTACCGGTACCCACCCTTGACCTTGATACCTTCCCCAATATCTCACCACCCTCAACACTGACTTCCGGACTACAACTCCTTTTCCCACTCCCCTGACAAATTAGTTTAAATCCCCCTGAAGAGCCGTAGCAAATTTCCCTCCCAGGATATTGGTGCCCCTCTGGTTCAGGTCCACCCCGTCCTGTTTGTAGAGGTCCTACCTTCCCCAGAACGTGTTCCAATTATCCACGTATCTGAAACCCTCCCTCCTGCACCATCCCTGCAACCACATGTTTAAGTGCACTCTCTCCCTCTTCCTCAACTCGCTATCACGTGGCACCGGTAATGTACCAGAGATGACCACATGTTTTGTCTTTGCTCTCAGCTTCCAGCCCAGCTCCCGAAATTCCTGTTTTAAATCCCCGTCCCTTCTCTTACCTATGTCGTTGGTACCAATGTGTACCACGACTTGTGACTGTTTCCCCTCCCCCTTAAGAATCCGGAAAACACGGTCCGAGACGTCACGGACCCTGGCATCCGGTAGGCAACAAACCATCCTCGAGTCTCTTTTGCTGCCACAGAACCTCCTATCTATCCCTCTAACTAACGAGTCCCCAATAACTATTGCCCTCCCGCTCTCCTCCTTACCCTCCTGAGCCACAGGGACGGACTCAGTGCCGGAGATCCTCTCACTGCGGCTCACCACTGGTATGTCGTCCCCCTCAACCGTATCCAAAGCGGAATACTTATTGCTAAGGGGAACGACCACAGGGGATCCCTGCACCGACTGCTTCTTCCCAGCCCCTCTCACCGTCACCCATCTATTTTCATTCCGCGGAGTAACTGTATCCCTGAAGCTTCTGTCTATGGCCATCTCTGCATCCCTAATGATCCTAAGTTCCTCCAACTCCAGCTCCAGTTCCCTTACACGGTTTTGGAGGAGCTGCAGATGGATGCACTTCTCACAGGTATAATCAGCAGGGACACTGACGTCGTCCCTCACCTCGAACATAGTGCAAGAGGAACATTGCACTGCCTTCACACCCATCCCCTCTCGATACCTTGCCAGTACCAGGTAGAAACAGCAAAAAATGAATTAACTCACCCCTGCTCGCCCAAGCCCTGTGAGCCAAAGCCCTACTGCTTTCACTCTGCCTCCTGCTCACTCTGCTGCCCGCTAACGACGCTGCCCGCTCAAAAGTGCGGCCTACTTTTAAACCCTCCAAAAACCTTCCCAGACTCCTGCTGGGCCCACTTCCTGTTTTCAAAAAAACCTCCGATTTTTTACACAAATCTAACTTAAAATAAATAAATAAATGTAGTGAACAAACCAACTGCCTTCTCCTCAGCCTGGTCCTGTGGAACAATGAGAGTGAACTATTTAGAGTGATCCTTGGGGGAATGTGTCACTATTCAGAGTGATCCTTGGGGATTGTGTCACTATTGAGAGTGATCCTTGGGGATTGTTTCACTATTGAGAGTGATCCTTGGGGATTGTCTCACTATTGAGAGCGGACCTGAGGGAATGTCTCACTATTTAGAGTGATCCTTGTGGATTGTGTCACAATTTAGAGTGATCCTTGGGGATTGTGTCAGTATTTAGAGTGATCCTTGGGGATTGTGTCATTATTCAGAGTGATCCTTGCGGATTGTGTCACTATTTAGAGTGATCCTTGTGGATTGTGTCACTATTTAGAGTGATCCTTGGGGATTGTGTCACTATTATGAGTGATCCTTGGGGGTTGTGTCACTATTTATTGTGATCCTTGGGGATTGTGTCTCTATTTAGAGTGATCCTTGGGGGGTTGTGTCACTATTCAGAGTGATCCTTGGGGTTTGTGTCACTATTCAGAGTGATCCTTGGGGATTGTCTCACTATTGAGAGCGTACCTTAGGGACTGTCTCACTATTTAGAGTCATCCTTGGGGATTGTGTCAGTATTTAGAGTGATCCTTGGGGATTGTGTCATTATTCAGAGTGATCCTTGCGGATTGTGTCACTATTTAGAGTGATCCTTGGGGATTGTGCCACTATTTCGAGTGATCCTTGTGGATAGTGTCACAATTGAGAGCGTTCCCTAGGGATTGTGTCTCTATTTATTGTGATCCTTGGGGATTGCGTCACTATTTAGAGTGATCCTTGGGGGTTGTGTCAGTATTTAGAGTGATCCTTGGTGATTGTGTCACTATTTATTGTGATCCTTGGGGATTGTGTCACTATTTAGAGTGATCCTTGGGGGTTGTGTCACTATGTATTGTGATCCTTGGGGATTGTGTCACTATTTATTGTGATCCTTGGGGATTGTGTCATTACTTAGAGTGATCCTTGGGGATTGTGTTGCTATTTTGTGAAATCCTTGGGGATTATGCCACTATTTAGAGTGATCCTTGGGGATTGTGACACTATTTAGAGTGATCCTTGGGGATTGGGTCACTATTTAGAGTGATCCTTGGGGATTGTGACACTATTTAGAGTGATCCTTGGGAATTGTGTCACTATTTAGAGTGATCCTTGGGGATTGTGTCACTATTTAGAGTGATTCTTGGGGATTGTGTCACTATTTAGAGTAATCCTACTGGATTGTGTCACTATTGAGAGTGGTCCTTGGGGATTGTGTCACGATTTAGAGTGATCCTTGGGGATTGTGTCACTATTTAGAGTGATCCTGGGGGATTGTGTCACTATTTAGACTGATCCTTGGGGATTGTGTCAGTATTTAGAGTGATCCTTGGGCATTGTGTCACTATTTAGAGTGATCCTTGTGGATCGTGTCACTATTGAGAATGATCCTTGGGGATTGTGTCACTATTTAGAATGATCCTTGGGGATTGTGTCACTATGTAGAATGATCCTTGCGGATTGTGACTCTATTTAGAGTGATCCTTGTGGATTGTGTCACTATTTAGAGTGATCCTTGGGGATTGTGTCACTATTTAGAGTGATCCTTGGGGATTGTGTCACTATTTAGAGTGATCCTTGTGGATTGTGTCACTATTTGGAGTGATCCTTGGAGATTGTGTTACTATTTAGAGTGATGCTTGGGTATTGTGTCACTATTTAGAGTGATCCTTCGGGATTGTGTCAGTATTTAGAGTGATCCTTGGGGATTGTGTCACTATTTAGAGTGATCCTTGGGGATTGTATCACTTTTTAGAATGATCCTTGGGGATTGTGTCACGATTTAGAGTGATCATTGAGGATTGTGTCACTATTTCGAGTGATCCTTGGGGATTGTGTCTGTATTTCGAGTGATCCTTGGGGATTGTGTCACTATTTAGAGTGACCTTGGGGATTGTGTCAGTACTTAGAGTGACCTTCGGGATTGTGTCACTATGTAGAGTGATCCTTGGGGATTGTGTCACTATTTAGAGTGATCCTTGGGGATTGTGGCACTATTTAGAGTGATCCTGGGGGATTTTGTCACTATTTCGAGTGATCCTTCGGGATTGTGTCTCTATCTATTGTGATCCTTGGGGATTGTGTCACTATTTAGAGTGATCCTTGGGGATTGTGTCACTATTGAGAGTGATCCTGGGGGATTGTGTCACTATTGAGAGTGATCCTTGGGGATTGTCTCACTATTGAGAGCGTACCTTAGGGACTGTCTCACTATTTAGAGTCATCCTTGGGTATTGTGTCACTATTTAGAGTCATCCATGGGGAATGTGTCAGTATTCAGAGTGATCCTTGGGGATTGTGTCTCTATTTCCAGGAATCCTCGGGGTGTGTGTCACTATTTAAAATGATCATTGTGGATTGTGTCACTATTGAGAGTGATCCTTGGGGATTGTGTCATTATTTAGAGTGATCCTTGGGGGTTGTGTCATTATTTAGAGTGATCCTTGTGGATAGTGTCACAATTGAGAGCGTTCCTTAGGGATTGTGCCTCTATTTATTGTGATCCTTGATACTTGATATTGTGATACTGGGGATCCTTGGGGATTGTGTCAGTATTTGGAGTGATCCTTGGGGATTGTGTCACTATTTAGAGTGATCCTTGGGGATTGTGTCACTATGTATTGTGATCCTTGGGGATTGTGTCACTATTGAGAGTGATCCTTGGGGATTGTGTCACTATTTAGAGTGATCCTTGGGGATTGTGTCACTATTTAGAGTGATCCTTGGGGATTGTGTCACTATTTAGAGTGATCCTTGGGGATTGTGTCACTATTTAGAGTGATCCTTGGGGATTGTGTCACTATGTATTGTGATCCTTGGGGATTGTGTCACTATTGAGAGTGATCCTTGGGGATTGTCTCACTATTGAGAGCGTACCTTAGGGACTGTCTCACTATTTAGAGTCATCCTTGGGGATTGTGTCACGATTTAGAGTCATCCATGGGGAATCTGTCAGTATTCAGAGTGATCCTTGGGGATTGTGTCTCTATTTCCAGGAATCCTCGGGGTGTGTGTCACCATTTTAAATGATCATTGTGGATTGTGTCACTATTGAGAGTGATCCTTGGGGATTGTGTCATTATTTAGAGTGATCCTTGGGGATTGTGTCATTATTTAGAGTGATCCTTGTGGATAGTGTCACAATTGAGAGCGTTCCTTAGGGATTGTGTCTCTATTTATTGTGATCCTTGATACTTGATATTGTGATACTGGGGATCCTTGGGAATTGTGTCAGTATTTGGAGTGATCCTTGGGGATTGTGTCACTATTTAGAGTCATCCTTGAGGATGGTAGGGTTCTGAAGACTGTAGAGGAACAGAGAGATCTTGCAGTCCATATCCACAGATCTCTAATGGTTGCCACTCAAGTGGATAGAGCTGTGAAGAAGGCCTATGGTGTGTTAGCTTTTATGAACAGGCGGTTGGAGTTTAAGAGCCCCGGGGTTATGCTGCAACTGTACAAGACCTTGCTGAGACCACATTTGGAATATTGTGTGCAGTTCTGGTCACCTCACTATAAGATGGATGTGGAAGCGCTGGAAAGAGTGCAAAGGAGATTTACCAGGATGCTGCCTGGTTTGGAGGGTAGGTCTTATGAGGAAAGGTTGAGGGAGCTAGGGCTGTTCTCTCTGGAGCGAAGGAGGCTGAGGGGAGACATAATAGAGGTTTGTAAAATGATGAATGGGATCGATAGGGTGAACGTTCAAAGACTATTTCCTCGGGTGGATGGAGCTATTACAAGGGGGCATAACAATAGGGTTCGTGGTGGGAGATACAGGAAGGATATCAGAGGTAGGTTCTTTACACAGAGAGTGGTTGGGGTGTGGAATGGACTGCCTGCAGTGATAGTGGAGTCAGACACTTTAGGAACATTTAAGCGGTTATTGGATAGGCACATGGAGCACACCAGGATGATAGGGAGTGGGATAGCTTGATCTTGGTTTCAGATAAAGCTCGGCACAACATCGTGGGCCGAAGGGCCTGTTCTGTGCTGGACTGTTCTATGTTCTATGTCCTATAATACTCCAATGCCCTCGACAAATGCAGCAAAACATCCCTATTTCTCTCCTCAAATCCTCTCGCTGTGAAGGCCAACATCCCATTTGCCTTTGTTACTGCCTGCTGTGCCTGCTTGCTTACTTTCAGTGACTGATGCATGAGGACACCAAGGTCTCGCTGAGTATCCAGCTCTCAATTTACATCCGTTCAAGTAATAACCTGTGTTCTTGTTATTGCTGCCAATGTGGATCACCTCACACTGAGTCACATTATACTGCATCTTCCATGCGGTGCCCACAGACACATCCTCTCCAAATCACGCTGAAGCATCTCTCCATCCTGCCCATTTTAACCTTCCACACCAGTTTATTTTCATACTCTGATTTTTTTCCCTTCTTAATCAATGCCTTTCTTGAATTTGGATAAGGAACCTCAATCACATCCTCCCATAGGTTGGATTTATGAACAGCGACTCTGTAACTGGGGGTGAATCCGTCCTGTTGTGTTTTACCCTTTCCTCAATTCACATCTACTCTTTTGTTTTCTATCTGGCTGCTAACACATTGCGTTTGGCGTGTCTGTGGGATCCTGCTGTGCAGGATGGCCAGCAGGATTTCTGACATGACTCTGGAACGTTAATGTTCCCCTCAAATCCACCCTAAATCCACTGCTCCTGGATATTTACCCCTCTGCAAAGAGGAAAAAGTTTCTTCTTAACTCTCCTATCTTTGTCCCTCATTATTTTGTAACCACAATGACGTCCACGCTCCGCGTTCACTGTTCTGAAGAAAACAACCCCAGCCTCACCATCCTGTCTTCACTGCAGAAACACTCCAGCCCAGGAAACATCCCGGTGAATCCCTCTTCCGTCCCTCGCTGGGAAATCACATCCTTCTTCTAGTGAGGCCACTGGAACTCCTCACAGTCCTCCAGCTGAGGGTGACAGTGAGAGGGGCTGGGAGGAAGCAGTCGGTGCGGGGATCCCCTGTGTTCGTTCCCTTAGCAACAAGTATTCCACTTTGGATACAGATGAGGGGGGCGACCTACCAGTGGTGAGCCGCAGTGACCAGATCGCCAGCGCTGAGTCCGTCCCTGTGGCTCAGAAGGGAAAGGGGGAGAGCGGTAGAGCTATAGTTATTGGGGACTCGTTTGTTCGAGGGATCGATAGGAGGTTCTGTGGCAACAAGAGAGACTCACGGATGGCATGTTGCCTCCCGGGTGCCAGGGTCCGTGACATCTCCAACCGTGTCTTCAGGATTCTCAAGGGGGAGGGGGAACAGTTACAAGTCGTGGTGCACGTCGGCACCAAAGACATAGGTAAGAGAGGGGACGGGGATTTCAAACAGGAATTCAGGGAGCTTGGGTGGAAGCTGAGAGCCAGGACAAAACAGGTTGTCATCTCTGGTATGTTGCCGGTGCCACGGGATAGCGAGTTGAGGAACAGGGAGAGAGTGCAGTTAAACACATGGATGCAGGGATGGTGTAGGAGGGAGGGTTTCAGCTATGTGGATAATTGGAACACTTTCTGGGGAAGGTGGGACCTGTACCAACAGGACGGGGTGCACCTGAACCAGAGGGGCACCAATATCCTGGGAGGGAAATTTGCTACGGCTCTTCGGGGGGGTTTAAACTAATTTTTCAGGGGGATGGGAAAAGGAGTTGTAGTCCGGAGGTCAGTGAGTGTAGTGAGGTACTGGGAAGGGTATCATGGTCACAGGTGGGTACCAGCAGACAAGAAGGTGGGTTGAAGTGTGTCTACTTCAATGCAAGGAGCATCCGAAATAAGGGAGGTGAACTTGGGGCGTGGATTGGTACTTGGGACTACGATGTTGTGGCCATTACGGAGACATGGGTAGAACAAGGACAGAAATGGTTGTTGGAAGTTCCGGGGTATAGATGTTTCAGTAAGTGTAGGGTAGCTGGTAAAAGAGGTGGAGGAGTGGCACTGTTAATCAAGGAGAGTGGAACGGCTGCAGAAAGGCATTTTGAAGGGGATCTGCCTACAGAGGTAATATGGGCTGAGGTTAGGAATAGGAAAGGAGTGGTCACGTTGTTAGGAGTTTACTATAGGCCCCCAAATAGTAATAGAGATGTGGAGCAAGAAATTGCTAAGCAGATTATGGATATGTGTGGAGGTCACAGGGTAGTTGTCATGGGGGACTTTATCCTTCCAAATATTGATTGGAACCTTTATCAGTCGAATAGTTCGGATGGGGCAGTTTTTGTGCAGTGTGTGCAGGAGGGGTTCCTGACACAATATGTGGATAGGCCGACAAGCGGTGGGGCCACATTGGATTTGGTACTGGGAAATGAACCGGGCCAAGTGTTGGATTTGGTTGTGGGAGAGCACTTTGGAGAGCGTGACCACAATTCGGTGTCTTTTGTTATTGCAATGGAGAGGGAGAGGGCCGTACGGCAGGGCATAGTTTACAATTGGGGGAGAGGTAATTATGATGCAATCAGGCGGGAATTAGGAAGCATAGGATGGGAACAAAAATTGTCAGGCAAAGGCACTAATGATAAGTGGAACTTTTTCAAGGAACAAATACTGCGTGTCCTTGGTAGGTATGTCCCTGCCAGGCAGAGAGGAAATGGCCGAGTGAGGGAACCATGGTTCACAGAAGAGGTGGAATGTCTTGTCAAGAGGAAGAAGGAAGCGTATGTTAGGTTGAGAAAACAAGGTTCAGTTGGCTCGATGGAGGGTTACAAGTTAGCAAGAAATGAGCTGAAAAAGGGGCTTAGGAGAGCTAGGAGGGGTCATGAGAAGTCCTTGGCGGGTCGGATCAAGGAAAACCCCAAGGCTTTTTACTCTTATGTGAAGAATAAAAGAATGACCAGGGTGAGGTTAGGGCCGGTCAAGGACGGCAGTGGGAATTTGTGCATGGAGTCAGAAGAGAGAGGAGAGGTGATAATGAATACTTTTCTTCGGTGTTCACCAAGGAGAGGGGCCATGTTTTTGAGGAAGAGAGGGTGTCACAGGCTGATAGGC
Source organism: Mustelus asterias (assembly GCF_964213995.1). NCBI lineage: Eukaryota > Metazoa > Chordata > Chondrichthyes > Carcharhiniformes > Triakidae > Mustelus > Mustelus asterias. Next base: position 793,234 of record NW_027590093.1, on the reverse strand, counting down.
TGGAGGAAGTAGATGTTCGGAGGGAAGATGTACTAGCAATTTTGAATGAACTGAAAGTTGATAAGTCCCCTGGGCCTGATGAAATATATCCTAGGATTCTTTGGGAGGCAAGGGATGAGATAGCAGAGCCTTTGGCATTGATCTTTGGGTCCTCACTGTCCATGGGGGTGGTGCCAGAGGACTGGAGAATGGCGAATGTTGTTCCTCTTTTTTAGAAAGGGAATAGAAATGACCCTGGTAATTATAGACCGGTTAGTCTTACTTCGGTGGTCGGTAAGTTGATGGAAAAGGTCCTTAGGGATAGGATTTACGACCATTTAGAAAGATGCAGCTTAATCCGGGATAGTCAGCATGGATTTGTGAAGGGCAAGTCTTGCCTCACAAATTTGATAGAATTTTTTGAGGAGGTAACTAAGTGTGTTGATGAAGGTAGGGCAGTTGATGTCATATACATGGATTTTAGTAAGGCGTTTGATAAAGTCCCCCACGGTCGGCTGATGAAGAAAGTAAGGAGGTGTGGGATAGAGGGAAGTTTGGCCGATTGGATAGGTAACTGGCTATCTAACAGAAGACAGAGGGTGGTGGTGGATGGAAAATTTTCGGACTGGAAACCGGTGACCAGCGGAGTGCCACAGGGATCAGTGCTTGGTCCTCTGCTATTTGTAATTTTTATCAATGACTTGGAGGAGGGGGCTGAAGGGTGGATCAGTAAATTTGCTGATAACACCAAGATTGGTGGAGTAGTGGATGCGTTCTAGGTTCTATGTTCTAAGATCATTCTTGACAGATTTTGTTGAATTATTTGAGTAATAATCTGGAATAATCGATGAGATTAATATGATTCATGTCAGACACCTTGAGTTTCTAAATGTCTGAAGTAAGTTAACACTTAACAGAATGGTGAGTAATCTCAGAGCAAGTGGAGTAAGAGGACAAGCACCAGAGTGGACAACAAGTTGGCTACAAAGACAGAACACAGTGAATCGGAGTTAATGGGATTTACTCTGATTGCTGCTGTGGCTGAATGGAGTTTTAACTTTTAATAGACTGAAAGATATTCAATCAAGCAAACCTGACTTCTTGGTTAAAGTTGTTTTTTTCACTATGTTGAATTTCCTTGTGGTGAGCGGCCTGGAATTTGACAAAGGACAGAAAGTGTCACATTCAACAGCTTGTCCCTGGCAGGGATGAGGTCTGATGTGGAGATGCCGGCGTTGGACTGGGGAAAACACAGTAAGAAGTTTAACAACACCAGGTTAAAGTCCAACAGGGATGAGGTCTGTACAGACTTCTGGGTGACACTCTTCCTCATATGGCCATTGGAATGCAAACAATATGCACTGAGATGGTGAGGCCTCAAGTGACCAATGATGCGATTCTGGTTGGATATGATTGGCCTAATCGAACGATGCAATTGGGGTTCAGATTAATGAATGGGCTGGTTACCAAGGAACTTTTGGAATTTTAACTCTGCTAACACAAATAGCTTGTTCAGAAAGGCAGTGTGAAGAACCCGGGAACCAAGCTCACAAGGAGAGACAACATCTGGAAGGAGCAGAGAACAAGTGACTGATTCTATTTAACAACAAAATCCTGACCAGGTTTTAATTCCAAGTGGAAATCAACCTTAAGTTAGGTTAAGTAACAGATAATGAGAATTTGGTTTATGAATTGCAAGTATTTGCTGTTGTTTAAGTAGCTATAGAATAAAGGACATTGTGTTTAAGTATTTAAAGTTGACTTTATGTCTTTATTCGCGACAGAGGGTAAAACACACAGGTTTGGACAACACTGGAAGGTGAGAAGTGGTTTTCCACAAGGATCAGCGCTGGGATCAATGTCTTTCACCATTTACATCAACAATATGGAATCAGGAAACACAATTATAACTTCAATATTTATGAAATAATCCAAACTGAGAATGAGAATAACCATCGTGGAAGAATGCAACTAAATACAATAACACAACAATAATAAATTATAAGCATGTAAATTGGATATTCGAATTGGAAATAAATTCCATGAAACTCAGTCATCAGAACATTATGTTTCCGAACCGCAGAGAAATCAAAAGTGTCTGAATTATTTCCAGGAGTTTAAGGATTCAGGGATCAAATTCACAGAAAGTTTGAGGCAGCAACACAGCTTCAACGGAACCATATCAATCAGGAAAGAAAATCAGTGGAGTTCATTTCTAGATTCATACAAATGTGGACAACTTACAATTGTTTTTGGAAAAAGCAGAGAATTCTGCTGGGTTGTTGTGTTGTTTAAATGTCAGGAATTAGCTGACGCTTGTTCCTTTTCAAAAGAAGACAGAGCTATCGAGACATTTCACATCATTCACTGACAAAGAAACATTAAAAATTAAAACGAAGTCAAACTTCTCCTGTTTTTAAACTCTTCCAAAATCAAAGATGGAGGCAGCTCCATGAGATGGAGATTTCACTCACAATGTACAAGATTTCACTCAACCCAATAGTTTCATTGATCAGTGTGCCCTTGAGTTCCTTATGGAAGTATTTCTATTCATGAAAACGATTAAAATGGATGAGCATAAATTGCAAAATTCCAAGAATCAAAAATCTGGAACTACTGCAGCTCAACAACAATGGGACTTCTCAGAAAATTCAGACCCTGCAGCAGATCCAAACACATCACCTCTTAGTGGGAGCGAGGGGGGGGGGGAGGGGGCCAGGGAGGGAGAGAGGGCGCGAGGGAGGGAGAGAGGGGGCGAGGGTGGGAAGAAAAAGGGCAAGGCTGGGAGAGCCGTGGCGACTAAGGGAGAGTCACAGAGTTGAAGAGGTTTACAGCATGGAAACAGGCCTTTCCGACCAACTTGTCCATGCTGCCCTTCTTTTTAAACCCCGAGATCTCTTTGTTCTGTAACTCTCCCCAACGCTCTGCCATTAACTGAATAAGTCCTGCCCTGGTACAATCTACCAAAATGCATCACCTTACATTGATCTAAATTCAACTCCATCTGCGATTTGTCAGCTCACTGGCCCAATTGACCAAGATCCCGTTGCAATCCGAGGCAACCTTCTTCACTGTCCACTATGCCACCAATCTTGGTGTCATCTGCAAACCTACCAACCATGCCTCCCTATCTTCTCATCTAAATTGTTAATATAAATTACAAATAACAGTGGACCCAGCACCAATCCCTGAGGCACACCGCTGGACACAGGCCTCCAGTTTGAAAACCAAACCTTTACAACCACCCTCTGTCTTCTGTCAGCAAGCCAATTTTGTTTCCATTCAGCTACCTCAGCCTGGATCCCGTGAGATTTAACATTACTGAACAACTTACCATGAGGTACCTTGTCAAAGGCCTTGCTAAAGTCCATGTAGACAACATCAACTGCACTGCCCTCATCTACCTCCTTGGTTACCCTTTCAAAAAACTCAATCAAATTTGTGAGACATGATTTTCCACTCCCAAAGCCATGCTGACTGTGCCTAATCAGTCCATGCGTCTCTAAATGCCTATAGATCCTGTCTCTCAAAATACCTTCCAAAAACTGACCCACCACAGATGTGAGGCTCACCGGCCTGTAGCACCCAGGCTTTTCCCTGCAGCCCTTTTTAAACAAAGGCACAACATTTGCCACCCTCCAATCTTCAGGCATCTCACATGTGATTATCAATGATTCAAATGTCTCTGCTCGGGGAACCGCAATTTCCTCCCTAGCCTCCCACAACATCCTGGGATACACCTCATCAGGGAATTTATCTACGTTGATGTGCTTTAAGACTTCCAGCACCTCCTTCTCCGTTATAGGTACACTCCTCAAGACATCACTATTTATTTCCCCAAGTTCCCTCACATCCATACTTTTCTCAAAAGTGAATAATGATGAGGAATATTCATTTAGGATCTCCCCAACTCTTGTGGATCCGCACATAGGTGACCCTGTTGATCTTAGTGAGACACAACTCTCTCCCTAGTTACTCTTTTGGTCTTTATGTATTTGTAGAAGCTCTTTGGATTCTCCTTTGACTTGTCTGCCAAAACAATCTTGTGTACCCTTTTTGCCCCCCTGATTTCTCTCAACTCTACTCCTAAACCCCTATACTCTTCAAGGGATTCACTCGATCAAGCTGCCTATGCATGTCATGGTCTCCTTCTTCTTCTTGACCAGGACCTCAAGAACCCCAGTCATCCAGGGTTCCCTACTTCTACCAGCCTTGCCCTTCACTCCAAGAGGAATGTGCTTACCCTGAACCCTGATTAACACACTTTTGAAAGCCTGCCACTTCTCAGACACCCCTTTGCCTTCCCACAGACTCCCCCAATTCACTTTTGAAAGTTCCTGCCTGATACCATCAAAATTGGCCTTGCCCCAATTTAGAATTTTAAACTTTGGGCCAGACCTTTCATTCCCCATAGCTATCTTAACACTAATGGAATTATGGTCACTGGTCCCAAAGTGATCCCTCACTAACACTTCTGTCACCTGCTTTTCCTTATTTCCCAAGGGATGAGGGAGGGAGAGAGGGAGAGCTGGGGAGCGGGATTGACAGTTGTGGAGACAGGTGTTTGTGGAATCCAGGGGAGTTAACAGAACGCAACTAGGGAGAATACAGGTCAGTTTTAATTTAATCTGAATCAATGAAGTGTTAACAGCCTTATGGGCAGTTTTGAAGACAGTCACAATCGATATACAGTCCACAGTGAGATTGGTAACACATCCCTTTTCTCTCTCCACTCCCTCATGTTGTGGGGACTCGCTGCAAGTATTTTACTGGTTTGCATGGCTTTCAGAATTTCTGTAATCGAGGAACACAACCAACAGTGTGTGTGAGACAGAGAGAGTTTGAGAGATTTAGAGAGAGAGAGAAAGAGAGAGGGAGAGATTGAGAGAGACTCAGAGAGTGGGTGAGAGTTCTGCAGTATTTCATGCTTCTCGCTGGGACGGAGATGGACAAATTGAGCAAGTGAGTAACAGAGAGAGTCACAGAGAGACGGGGAGATATTCACCAATTTAAACATTATTGTGGATTTGCAATGGACCGCAGGCTGTTTGAGATTCAGAAACAAGTATATTAAGCTGGGACATTACGGCAAATTGGCACTTATTAAAACATGAACACAAAAAAACACTCAGACACAGAGAGGCACACACAGACACAGGCATGCAAACATGGAGGCAGAGACACAAAGAGTGACTGATTAACACTTAGATTTCTAACAATAAATGCCCTGATTAAACTGTCACTGGATGGTGGGGTTAACCCAGCAAACCCACACAGCTGGGTCAGAATCAGAACTCACCTTCTGCACTCACTGAAACACTCCTGTATCACCTGCCTTATTGCAATGGGATGCCGCGTTTGGGAGCAGGACAGGGACATGGGGTGTGGACAACTGCACATGGGGAAGATAAGGACGAGGAATCTATCAGAGAATCCACACAAACCAGGGAGAAACAAACAAGGAAACACATGCTGAAACTGAGAGATTGCTGTGTGGAAAGATTTAGAAATTGTTGGGAACATTGACCCAGTGAAATGTTGCCAATGTGATCAGAATAGATATGGTAAAATCTTTCTGCAGCATTAAGGCACGCAGTGTACTGAGTGGAACAATATTGTAGCATTCCAAAATAAACTACATTGGGCTTTGCACTGTCTGAATGCACCTGCTATTGGTCTGTGGTTCTGCAATTTCCTCACTGACAAAAACATGAATACAGTCTGTATAAATGATTCGAACTTTTAACATGAGGTGCGCTTTGGATGTCAAGGAGAATATAGGACAGGGGAAGGCAAGGAAGGGAAGCTTCTGTTAGATTCTGAAATCTCCCACACAGCACAAGATAGGCACACAATCACACTCACAGCCACAGACTCACACTCAGACTGTGCTGCAGGCAAATATTATGAAGGGAAATTGCCAAAAGCATTTGATGGGGACAATGTGGAGGGAGCTTTACTCTTCATCTAACCCCGTGCTGTATCTGTCCAGGGAGTGTTTGATGGGGACAGTGTAGAGGGAGCTTTACTCTGCATCTAACCCCGTGCTGTACCTGTCCTGGGAGTGTTTGATGGGGACAGTGTAGAGGGAGCTTTACTCTGCATCTCACCCCGTGCTGTATCTGTCCTGGGAGTGTTTGATGGGGGACAGTGTAGAGGGAGCTTTACTCTGCATCTAACCCCGTGCTGTACCTGTCCTGGGAGTGTTTGATGGGGACAGTGTAGAGGGAGCTTTACTCTGCATCTAACCCCGTGCTGTATCTGTCCTGGGAGTGTTTGATGGGGACAGTGTAGAGGGAGCTTTACTCTGCATCTAACCCCGTGCTGTACCTGTCCTGGGAGTGTTTGATGGGGGACAGTGTAGAGGGAGCTTTACTCTGTATCCAACCCCGTGCTGTACCTGTCCTGGGAGTGTTTGATGGGGACAGTGTAGAGGGAGCCTTACTCTGTATCTAACCCCGTGCTGTACCTGTCCTGGGAGTGTTTGATGGGGACAGTGGAGAGGGAGCTTTACTCTGTATCTAACCCCGTGCTGCACCTGTCCAGGGTGTGCTTGATGGGGACAGTGTAGAGGGAGCTTTACTCTGCATCTAACCCCGTGCTGTATCTGTCCAGGGTGTGTTTGATGGGGACAGTGTAGATGGAGCTTTACTCTGTACCTAACCCCGTGCTGCACCTGTCCTGAGATTGTTTGATGGGGGACAGTGTAGAGGGAGCCTTACTCTGTATCTAACCCCGTGCTGTACCTGTCCTGGGAGTGTTTGATGGGGACAGTGTGGATGGAGCTTTACTTTGTACCTAAACGCGTGCTGTACCTCTCCTGAGAATGTTTGATGGGGGACAGTGTAGAGGGAGCTTTACTCTGTATCTAACCCCGTGCTGTACCTGTCCTGGGAGTGTTTGATGGGGACAGTGTAGAGGGAGCCTTACTCTGTATCTAACCCCGTGCTGTACCTGTCCTGGGAGCGTTTGATGGGGACAGTGGAGAGGGAGCTTTACTCTGTATCTAACCCCGTGCTGCACCTGTCCAGGGTGTGCTTGATGGGGACAGTGTAGAGGGAGCTTTACTCTGCATCAAACCCCGTGCTGTACCTGCCCTGGGAGTGTTTGATGGGGACAGTGTAGATGGAGCTTTACTCTGTACCTAACCCCGTGCTGCACCTGTCCTGAGATTGTTTGATGGGGGACAGTGTAGAGGGAGCCTTACTCTGTATCTAACCCCGTGCTGTACCTGTCCTGGGAGTGTTTGATGGGGACAGTGTGGATGGAGCTTTACTTTGTACCTAAACGCGTGCTGTACCTCTCCTGAGAATGTTTGATGGGTGACAGTGTAGAGGGAGATTTACTCTGTATCCAACCCCGTGCTGTACCTGTCCTGGGAGTGTTTGATGGGGACAGTGTAGAGGGAGCCTTACTCTGTATCTAACCCCGTGCTGTACCTGTCCTGGGACTGTTTGATGGGGACAGTGGAGAGGGAGCTTTACTCTGTATCTAACCCCGTGCTGCACCTGTCCAGGGTGTGCTTGATGGGGACAGTGTAGAGGGAGCTTTACTCTGCATCAAACCCCGTGCTGTACCTGCCCTGGGAGTGTTTGATGGGGACAGTGTAGAGGGAGCTTTACTCTGTATCTATCCCCATGCTGTAGCTGTCCTGGGAGTATTTGATGGGGGGCAATGTAGAGGGAGCTTTGCTCTATACCGATCCCCATGCTGTACCTGTCAGGGAATGGTGGCTGATCAAAGAGGGCCTGGTGGACTGAAGTGCATTTGCTTCAATGCGAAAAGTTTTGCAGGTAAGACAGATGAACTTAGAGCTTGGATTATTATTTGGAACTTTGATGTTGTTGCCATTCCAGAGACTTGGTTCAGGGAAGGACAGGATTGACAGTTTAACATTCACGGACACAGATGCTTAAGGCTGGACAGAGGGGCATGTAAAAGGGGTGGTGGAGTTGCACTACTGGTTAGAACAAAGAACAGTACAGCACAGGAAACAGGCCCTTCGGCCCTCCAAGCCTGTGCCGCTCATTGGTCCAACTAGACCAATCGTTTGTATCCCTCCTTTCCCAGGCTGCTCATGTGACTATCCAGGTAAGTCTTAAACGATGTCAGCGTGCCTGCCTCCACCACCCTACTTGGCAGCGCATTCCAGGCCCCCACCACCCTCTGTGTAAAAAACGTCCCTCTGATGTCTGAGTCATACTTCGCCCCTCTCAGCTTGAGCCCGTGACCCCTCGTGATCGTCACCTCCGACCTGGGAAAAAGCTTAAGGGGAATGTCGCAGCTGTAGTGCAGGAGGACAACTCGGAGTGCTCAGACAGCTAAACAATGTGGGAAGAGCTCAGGAATAGGAAGCGTGTAATTACAATGTTGGGAGTTTCCTACACGCCCCCCAAGGGCCTGCGGGAGATAGAGGAACAGATATGGAGGCAGATTTCGGCAAGGTGTAAAAGTAACAGGGTTGTTGTGATGGGTGATTTTAACTTCACCTGTATTACCATGACTCACTTCGTCCTGGGGTAATGGGGCAGAGTTTGTAAGGACCATCTAGGAGGGCTTCATCAAACAGTATGTAGATAGTCAAACTAGAGAAGGGGCCATACTGGACCTGCTATTGGGGAATGAGTCCAGCCAGGTGGTCGAGGTTTCAGCAGGGGAGCAGATCAGGAACAGTGACCACAACAGTAAGCTTCAAGGTACTGATGGATAGAGATAAGTGTAGTCCTCAAGTGAAGATGCTAAATTGGAAGAAGTCTAATTACAACAGTGTTTGGCAGGAACTGAAGGATGTAGATTGGGGGCAGATGTTTGAGGGCAAATCAACGTCTGGCATTTCGGGAGATCGAATGTCAGGGGGAGCTATACAATAAATGGCAGAACCATCAGGAATCTCGACACACAGAGGGACCTGGGTGGACAAGTCCACAGATCCTTAAAGGTGGCAGCACAGGTGGAGAGGGTGGTCAAGAAGGTATATGGCATGCTTGCCTTTATTGGACGGGGCATAGAATGTAAAAGTTGGCATATGATGTTGCAGCTGTATAGAACGTTGGTTCGGCCACATTTGGAATACTGCGTCCAGTTCTGGTCGCCACACTACCAGAAGGACGTGGAGGCTTTGGAGAGAGTACAGAGAGTACTCGGATGTTGCCTGGTATGGAGGGTCTTAGCTATGAGGAGAGATTGGGTAAACTGGGGTTGTTCTCCCTGGAAAGACAGAGGATGAGGGGCGACCTAATAGAGGTGTATGAAATTACGAAGGGCATAGATAGGGTGAACAGTGGGAAGCTTTTTCCCAGGTTGGTGGTGACGAACACAAGGGGTCACGGGTTCAAGGTGAGGGGGGCAAGGTTCAACACAGATGTCAGGGGGACGTATTTTACACAGAGGGTGGTGGGGGCCTGGAATGCACGGCCAAGCAAGGTGATTGAGGCGGACACGCTGGGATCGTTTAAGACTTATCTAGATAGCCACATGAACAGACTGGGAATAGAGGGATGCAACCGAATGGTCTAGTTGGGCACATGAGCGGCACAGGCTTGGAGGGCCGAAGGGCCTGTTCCCGTGCTGTTCTGTTCTTTGTTCTTTGTTCATGTGAGTGGCATTGAAGTGTAAGTTGATCGGAATTGAGGACCGGCACATTCCTGTCAGGATGAAGGATCAATATTGCACGTTTCGGGAACTTTCCGTAATGGGAGACATTTTGAGCCTCGTCAATGGGAAAAAGGAAGCATTTGTCAAGGTGAGGAGGCTGGAAAACACACGGAGCAAATGTGGAATACAAGGAAAGCAGAAAGAAACTGAAGCAAGGAGTCAGGAGGGATTAAACGGATCATGAAAACTCATTGGCCTGCAGGATTCAGGAAAAACCCAAGGTTTATATAATATATATATATAAATCCATACGTGGAGCCGGACGAAATGGGTGAGGTGTTAAATGAATACTTTGCGTCAGTATCCACCAAAGAAAAGGGCTTGGTGGATGATGAGTCTGGGAAAGGGTGTGTCGGTAGTTGGAGTCATGTTGAGATCAAAAAGGAGGAAATATTGCAGGTCTTGAAAACATTCAGGTAGACAAGTCCCCAGGGCCTGATAGGATCTACCCCAGAATACTGAGAGAGGCAAGGGAGGAGGCTGGGGACTTGAGAGAAGTCTTTGTATCCTCACTGGCTGCAGGGGAAGTCCCAGAAAATTGGAGAATAGCCAATGTTGTTCCTTTGTTTAAGAAGGGTAGCAAGGATAATCCAGGTAATTAGTCAGATGACCATTATGTCAGTGGTAGAGAAATTATTGGAGAGGATTCTTCGAGACAGTTTTACTGCCAATTGGAAATAAGTGGACGTATTAGCGACGGGCAAGATGGCTTTCTGAAGGAAAGGTCGAGCCACAAGATCTTGATGTAGTTTTTCGAGCAAGTGATGAAGATGAAATATAAGGCAAAGGCAGTGGATGTTGTGGACATGGACTTCAGTCAAGGCTTTGACAAGATACCTCATGCTGGAATGGCAAAAAAATGGTGAAGTCACACGGAATCGGAGGAGAGCTGGCAAGATGGATACCGAATTGTCTTGGCCATAGAAGGCAGGGTGTAAGAGTAGGTGGCGGCTTTTCTGATTGGAAGGCTGTGACTAGCGGTGTTACACAGTTCTGGGACCTTTGTTCTTCGTTGTTTATTGCAAATGATTTGGAGGAAAATGCAGCTGGTCTGATTGGTAAGTTCGCAGACGACGCAGAAATTGGTGGAGTTGCAGGAGTGAAGAGGATTGTCAGAGGATACAGCAGGATATAGACTGGTTGGAAACTTTGGTGGAAAAATGGCAGATGGAGTTTCATCCACATAAATGTGAGGTGATGCAATTTGGAAGGTTTAATACATGTAGGAATTATACAGTTTACGAAATAACCATTGAGGAGTATTGACAGCAGAGAGACCTGGGCGTATATATCCCCCGATCAATGAAAGTGGTAACACAGGTGGATAAGGTAGTCAAGAAGGCAGACGGCAAGCTCGACTTCATCGGTCGGGGCATTGAGTTTACAAATTGGCAGGTCATGCTGCAGCTGTACAGAAACTTAGTTCGGTCACATTTAAAATATTGATGTAGAATTCTGGTTGCCACACCACAGAAGGATGTGGATGCCGTGGGGAGGGTACAGAAGAGGTTTACCTGAATGTTGGTTGCTCTGGATGGTATTAGCTATGAGGAGAGATTGGACGAACTCGGTTTGTTTTCACTGGAACAACGGAGGTTGAGGGGCGACCTGATAGAGGTTTACAAGATTATGAGTGTCATGGATCGAGTGGAGAGTCAGATGCCCTTTCTGAGGGTAGAGACGGCAAGTACGAGAGGACATAGGTTTAAGGTGCATTCTTGTTTTTCCCCAGAGTAAAAAAAATGCCAGGCAAGATGTTGGAATGCTCCTCCTGCAGGATATGGGAGATCAGGGAGACCTCCGGTATCCCTGACGACAGCACCTGCAAAAGATGCATTCAGCTGCAGCTGCTAGCAAAGCGGGAACTGGTGAAGGAGCTTGATGACCTCCATCTAATTCGGGAGAATGAGGAGTTTATAGACAGTAGCTTTAGGGAGATAGTTACACCTAAGCAGCAGCGCACAGGAAATTGGGTTACGGTAAGGAGAGGAAATGGAAATGTGAAAGGACAGGCAGAGCAGGGTTCCCCTGTGGCCATACCCCTCCACAACAGGTATACTGAATTGGATACTGTTGTAGGAGATGCTTTACCTGGGACAAGCTGCGACAGCCGGAACTCTGATACTGAGTCTGGTTCTACAGCGCAAAAGGGTGGGATGAAGAAGAGGAGAGCAGTAGTCATAGGGGACACAATGGTCAGAGGTACAGACCGGAGGTTCTGTGGTCGGGACAGAGACTTCCGCATGGTTTGTTGCCTCCCAGGTGCCAAGGGCAGCGATGTCTCTGATCACGTGCACAGCGTTTTAAAGTGGGAAGGTGATCAGCCAGATGTCCTGGTACACATCGGTACAAATGACGTGGGAAGGAATAGTGAGGAGGTCCTAAAGAGTGAGTAGAAAGAGCTTGGAAGGAAGTTAAAAAGCAGGACCCCGAGGGTAGTAATCTCAGGATTGCGACCTGAGCCACATGCCAGTGAGGGCAGGAGTAGGATGCTCGGGCGGATAAACACGTGGCTGAGGAGCTGGTGCAGGGGGCAGGGTTTCCAATTCGTGGATCATTGGGACCTCTTCTGGGGCAGGTGGGACCTGTACAAGAGAGACAGGTTACACTTAAACTACAAGGGAACCAATATACTTGCAGGGAGATTTGCTAGTGTTATTGGGGAGCGTTTAAACTAGATTTGCAGGGGGATGGGAAAAAGAGTGCCAGAGCAGATGGTGGAGCAGGGGTAAAAAGACAGGTTAGTTCAAGCAAAATCACAAATGGAAGAATAGAGTGTGGTGGAAGTCATATTTTGAGGTGTGTCTATTTCGATGCCAGGAGTATTGTGGGGAAGGCAGATGAGCTGAAGGCGTGGATAGACACGTGGAAATATGACATTTTAGCCATTAGTGAAACTTGGCTACAGGAGGGGCAGGACTGGCAGCTCAATGTTCCAGGGTTCCAATGTTTCAGGCGGGATAGAGGCAGAGGGATAAAAGGTGGGGGTGTGGCATTGTTGGTCAAGTGACACAATCCCCAAGGATCACTCTAAATCGTGACACAATCCGCAAGGATCATTCTAAATAGTTACACAATCCCCAAGAATGACTCTAAAAAGTGACACAATCCTCAAGGATCACCCTAAATAGTAACACAATCCCAAAGGATCACTCGAAATCGTGACACAATCCACATGGATCATTTTAAATAGTGACACAATCCACAACGATCACTCTAAATAGTGACACAATCCCCAAGGATCACTCCAAATAGTGACACAATCCCCAAGGATCACTCTAAATAGTGACACAATCCACAACGATCACTCTAAATAGTGACACAATGCCCAAGGATCACTCCAAATAGTGACACAATCCCCAAGGATCACTCTAAATAGTGACACAATCCCCAAGGATCACTCCCAATAGTGACACAATCCCCAAGGATGACTCTAAATAGTGACACAATTCCCAAGGTTCACTCTAAATAGTGACACAATCACCAAGGATCACACTAAATAGTGACACAATACCCAAGGACCACTCTAAATAGTGTCACAATCCCCAAGGATCACTCTAAATAATGGCACAATCCCCAAGGATCACACTAAATAGTGACACAATCCCCAAGGACCACTCTAAATAGTGTCACAATCCCCAAGGACCACTCTAAATAGTCACACAATCACCAAGGATCATTCTAAATAGTGACACAATCCCCAGGGATCACTCTAAATAGTGACACAATCCCCAAGGATCACTGTAAATAGTGACACAATCCCCAAGGATCATTCTAAATAATGACAAAATCCCCAAGGATCACTCTAAATAGTGACACAATCCCCAAGGATCACTCTCAATATTGAAACAGTCCCCAAGGATCACTCTAAATAGTGACACAATACCCAAGGATCACTCTACATAGTGACACAAACCACAAGGATCACACGAAATACTAACACAATCCCCAAGGATCACTCTAAATAATGACACAATCCCCAAGGATCACTCTAAATAGTGACACAATCCCCAAAGATCACTCTAAATAATGACACAATCCACAATGATCACTCTAAATAGTGACACAATCCCCAAGGATCACTCTAAATAATGACACAATCCACAAGGATCACTCGAAATAGTGACACAAACCCCAAGGATCACTCTAAATAGTGACACAATCCCCAAGGATCACTCTAAATAGTGACACAAACCCCAAGGATCACTCTAAATAGTGACACTATCCCCAATGATCACTCTAAATAGTTACACAATCCCAAAGAATCACTCTAAATAGTGACACAATCCCCAAGGATTAGACTAAATAGTGACACAATCCCCAAGGATCACTCTAAATGGTGACACAATTCCCAAGGATCACTCTAAATAGTGACACAATCCCCAAGGATCACTCTAAATAGTGACACAATCCCCAAGGATCACTCTAAATGGTGACACAATTCCCAAGGATTAATCTAAATTGTGACTCAATCCCCAAGGATCACTCTAAATAGTGACACAATACCCAAGGATCACTCTAAATAGTGACACAATCCCCAAGGATCACTCTCAATAGAGACACAATCCCCAAGGATCACTCTAAATAGTGACACGATCCCCAAGGATCACTCTAAATAGTGACACAATCCCCAAGGATCACTCTCAATGGAGACACAAACCCCAAGGATCACTCTAAATAGTGACACAATCCCCAAGGATCACTCTAAATAATGATACAATCCACAAGGATCACTCTAAATAGTGACACAATCCCAAAGGATCACTCTCAATAGAGACACAATCCCCAAGGATCACTCTAAATAGTGACACAATCCCAAGGAACACTCGAAATAGTGACACAAGAACCAAGGATCACTCTAAATAGAGACACAATCCCCAAGGATCACTCTAAATAATGACACAATCCCCAAGGATCACTCTAAATAGTGACACAATCCCCAAGGATCACTCTAAATAATGACACAATCCACAAGGATCAATCTAAACAGTGACACAATCCCCAAGGATCACTCTAAATAATGACAAAATCGACAAGGATCACTCTAAATAGTGACACAATCCACAAGGATCATTTTAAACTGTGACACAATTCACAAGGATCACTCAAATTAGTGACAACTTCTCCAAGGATCACTCTCAATATTGAAACAATCCCCATTGATCACACTAAATAGTGACACAATCCCCAAGGATCACACTAAATAGTGACACAATCCCCAAGGATCACTCTAAATAGTGACACAATACCCAAGGATCACTCTAAATAGTGACACAATCCCAAAGGATCACTCTAAATAGTGACACAATCCTCAAGGATCACTCTAAATAGTGACACAATCCGTAAGGATCACTCTAAATAATGACACAATCCACAAGGATCACTCTAAATAGTGACACAATCCCCAAGGATCAATCTAAATAGTGACACAATCCCCAAGGATGACTGTAAATGGTGACACAATCGTCAAGGATCACTGCAAATAGTTACACAATCCCCAAGGATCACTCTAAATAGTGACACAATCCACGAGGATGACTCGAAATAGTGACACAAACCGCAAGGATCACTCTAAATAGTGACACAATCCCCAAGGATCACTCTAAATAGTGACACAATCCCCAAGGATCACTCTAAATAGTGACACAATCCCACAGGATCACTCTAAATAGTGATACAATCCCCAAGGATCACTCTAAATAGCGACACAATCCCCAAGGATCACTGCATTTAGTTACACAATCCCCAAGGATCACACTAAATAGTGACACAATTCACGAGGATCACTCGAAATAGTGACACAAACCACAAGGATCACTCTAAATAGTGACACAATCCCCAAGGATCACTCTAAATAGTGACACAATCCCCAAGGATCACTCTAAATAGTGACACAATCCCACAGGATCACTCTAAATAGTGACACAATCCCACAGGATCACTCTAAATAGTGACACAATCCCCAAGGATCACTCTAAATAGTGACACAATCCCCAAGGATCACTCTAAATAGTGACACAATCCCCAAGGATCACTGTAAATGGTGACACAATTCCCAAGGATTACTCTAAGTTGTGACTCAATCCCCAAGGATCACTCTCAATAGTGACACAATTCCTAAGGATCACTCTAAATAGTGACACAGTTCCCAAGGATCACTCTAAATAGTGACACAGTCCCCAAGTATCACTCTAAATCGTGACACAATCCCCAAGGATCACTCTAAATAGTGACACAATACCCAAGGATCACTCTAAATACTGACACAATTCCCAGGGATCACTGTAAATAGTGACACAATCCCCAAGTATCACAGTAAATGGTGACACAATTCCCAAGGATTACTCTAAATTGTGACTCAATCCCCAAGGATCACTCTCAATAGTGACACAATTCCCAAGGATCACTCTAAATAGTGACACAATTCCCAAGGATCACTCTAAATAGTGACACAATCCCCAAGTATCACTCTAAATCGTGACACAATCCCCAAGGATCACTCTAAATAGTGACACAATACCCAAGGATCACTCTAAATACTGACACAATTCCCAGGGATCACTGTAAATGGTGACACAATCGTCAAGGATCACTGCAAATAGTTACACAATCCCCAAGGATCACTCTAAATAATGACACAATCCACGAGGATCACTCGAAATAGTGACACAAACCACAAGGATCACTCTAAATAGTGACACAATCCCCAAGGATCACTCTAAATAGTGACACAATCCCCAAGGATCACTCTAAATAGTGACACAATCCCACAGGATCACTCTAAATAGTGACACAATCCCACAGGATCACTCTAAATAGTGACACAATCCCCAAGGATCACTCTAAATAGTGACACAATCCCCAAGGATCACTCTAAATAGTGACACAATCCCCAAATATCACTGTAAATGGTGACACAATTCCCAAGGATTACTCTAAATTGTGACTCAATCCCCAAGGATCACTCTCAATAGTGACACAATTCCCAAGGATCACTCTAAATAGTGACACAATTCCCAAGGATCACTCTAAATAGTGACACAATCCCCAAGTATCACTCTAAATCGTGACACAATCCCCAAGGATCACTCTAAATAGTGACACAATTCCCAAGGATCACTCTAAATAGTGACACAATCCCCAAGGATCGCTCTAAATAGTGACACAATCCCCAAGGATAACTCTCAATCGTTACACAATCCACAAGGATCACTCTAAATAGTGACACAATCCACAAGGATCATTTTAAACTGTGACACAATTCACAAGGACCACTCAAATTAGTGACAAATTCTCCAAGGATCACTCTCAATATTGAAAGAATCCCCAATGATCACGCAGAATAGTGACACAATCCCCAAGGATCACTCTGAATAGTGGCACAATCCCCAAGGATCACTCTAAATAGTGACACAATACCCAAGGATCACTCTAAATAGTAACACAATCCCCAAGGATCACTCTAAATAATTACACAATCCCCAAGGATCACTCTAAATAGTGACACAATCCCCAAGGATCACTCTAAATGGTGACACAAACCCCAAGGATCACTCTAAATAGTGACACAATCCCCAGGGATCACTCTCAATAGAGACACAATCCCCAAGGATCACTCTAAATAGTGACACAATCCCCAAGGATCACTCTAAATAGTGACACAATCCCCAAGGATCACTGTAAATGGTGACACAATTCCCAAGGATTACTCTAAATTGTGACTCACTCCCCAAGGATCACTCTCAATAGTGACACAATTCCCAAGGATCACTCTAAATAGTGACACAATTCCCAAGGATCACTCTGAATAGTGACACAATCCCCAAGTATCACTCTAAATCGTGACACAATCCCCAAGGATCACTCTAAATAGTGGCACAATACCCAAGGATCACTCTAAATACTGACACAAGTCCCAGGGATCACTGTAAATAGTGACACAATCCCCAAGGATCGCTCTAAATAGTGACACAATGCCCAAGGATCACTCTCGATAGAGACACAATCCCCAATGATCACTCTAAATAGTGATACAATCCACAAGGATCACTCAAAATAGTGGCACAATCCCGAAGGACCCTCTAAATAATGATACAATCCACAAGGATCACTCTGTATAGTGACACAATCCCCAAGGATCACTCTAAATAATGACACAATCCACAAGGATCACTCTAAATAGTGACAAAATCCCCAAGGATCACTCTCAATCATCACACAATCCACAAGGATCACTCTAAATAGTGACACAATCCACAAGGATCATTTTAAACTGTGACACAATTCACAAGGACCACTCAAATTAGTGATAAATTCTCCAAGGATCACTCTCAATATTGAAACAATCCCCAATGATCACGCAGAATAGTGACACAATCCCCAAGGATCACTCTGAATAGTGGCACAATCCCCAAGGATCACTCTAAATAGTGACACAATACCCAAGGATCACTCTAAATAGTGACACAATCCCCAAGGATCACTCTAAATAATTACACAATCCCCAAGGATCACTCTAAATCGTGACACAATCCACGAGGATCACTCTAAATAGTGACACAAACCCCAAGAATCATTCTAAATAGTGACACAATCCCCAAGGATCACTCTAAATAGTGACACAATCCCCAAGGATCACACTAAATGGTGACACAAACCCCAAGGATCACTCTAAATAGTGACACAATACCCAAGGATCACTCTAAATAGTGACACAATCCCAAAGGATCACTCTAAATAGTGACACAATCCCAAAGGATCACTCTAAATAGTGACACAATCCTCAAGGATCACTCTAAATAGTGACACAATCCGTAAGGATCACTCTAAATAGTGACACAATCCCCAAGGATCACTCTAAATAGTGACACAGTCCCCAAGGATCACTCTAAATGGTGACACAAACCCCAAGGATCACTCTAAATAATGACACAATCCCCAAGGATCACACTAAATAGTGACACAATCCCCAAGGATCAATCCAAATGATGCCACAATCCACAAGGATCACTCTAAATAGTGACACAATCCCCAAGGATCACTCTGAATAATGACACAATCCACAAGGATCACTCCAAATAGTGACACAATCCCCAAGGATCACTCTAAATAGTGACACAATCCCCAAGGATGACTGTAAATGGTGACACAATCGTCAAGGATCACTGCAAATAGTTACACAATCCCCAAGGAACACTCTAAATAGTGACACAATCCACGAGGATCACTCGAAATAGTGACACAAACCACAAGGATCACTCTAAATAGTGACACAATCCCCAAGGATCACTCTAAATAGTGACACAATCCCCAAGGATCACTCTAAATAGTGACACAATCCCACAGGATCACTCTAAATAGTGATACAATCCCCAAGGATCACTCTAAATAGCGACACAATCCCCAAGGATCACTGCAAATAGTTACACAATCCCCAAGGATCACTCTAAATAGTGATACAATCCACGAGGATCACTCGAAATAGTGACACAAACCACAAGGATCACTCTAAATAGTGACACAATCCCCAAGGATCACTCTAAATAGTGGCACAATCCCCAAGGATCACTCTAAATAGTGACACAATCCCACAGGATCACTCTAAATAGTGACACAATCCCACAGGATCACTCTAAATAGTGACACAATCCCCAAGGATCACTCTAAATAGTGACACAATCCCCAAGGATCACTCTAAATAGTGACACAATCCCCAAGGATCACTGTAAATGGTGACACAATTCCCAAGGATTACTCTAAATTGTGACTCAATCCCCAAGGATCACTCTTAATAGTGACACAATTCCCAAGGATCACTCTAAATAGTGACACAATTCCCAAGGATCACTCTAAATAGTGACACAATCCCCAAGTATCACTCTAAATCGTGACACAATCCCCAAGGATCACTCTAAATAGTGACACATTACCCAAGGATCACTCTAAATACTGACACAATTCCCAGGGATCACTGTAAATAGTGACACAATCCCCAAGTATCACTGTAAATGGTGACACAATTCCCAAGGATTACTCTAAATTGTGACTCAATCCCCAAGGATCACTCTCAATAGTGACACAATTCCCAAGGATCACTCTAAATAGTGACACAATTCCCAAGGATCACTCTGAATAGTGGCACAATCCCCAAGGATCACTCTAAATAGTGACACAATACCCAAGGATCACTCTAAATAGTGACACAATCCCCAAGGATCACTCTAAATAATTACACAATCCCCAAGGATCACTCTAAATCGTGACACAATCCACGAGGATCACTCTAAATAGTGACACAAACCCCAAGAATCATTCTAAATAGTGACACAATCCCCAAGGATCACTCTAAATAGTGACACAATCCCCAAAGATCACACTAAATGGTGACACAGACCCCAAGGATCACTCTAAATAGTGACACAATACCCAAGGATCACTCTAAATAGTGACACAATCCCAAAGGATCACTCTAAATAGTGACACAATCCCAAAGGATCACTCTAAATAGTGACACAATCCTCAAGGATCACTCTAAATAGTGACACAATCCGTAAGGATCACTCTAAATAGTGACACAATCCCCAAGGATCACTCTAAATAGTGACACAGTCCCCAAGGATCACTCTAAATGGTGACACAAACCCCAAGGATCACTCTAAATAATGACACAATCCCCAAGGATCACACTAAATAGTGACACAATCCCCAAGGATCAATCCAAATGATGCCACAATCCACAAGGATCACTCTAAATAGTGACACAATCCCCAAGGATCACTCTGAATAATGACACAATCCACAAGGATCACTCCAAATAGTGACACAATCCCCAAGGATCACTCTAAATAGTGACACAATCCCCAAGGATCACTGTAAATGGTGACACAATCGTCAAGGATCACTGCAAATAGTTACACAATCCCCAAGGAACACTCTAAATAGTGACACAATCCACGAGGATCACTCGAAATAGTGACACAAACCACAAGGATCACTCTAAATAGTGACACAATCCCCAAGGATCACTCTAAATAGTGACACAATCCCCAAGGATCACTCTAAATAGTGACACAATCCCACAGGATCACTCTAAATAGTGATACAATCCCCAAGGATCACTCTAAATAGCGACACAATCCCCAAGGATCACTGCAAATAGTTACACAATCCCCAAGGATCACTCTAAATAGTGATACAATCCACGAGGATCACTCGAAATAGTGACACAAACCACAAGGATCACTCTAAATAGTGACACAATCCCCAAGGATCACTCTAAATAGTGACACAATCCCCAAGGATCACTCTAAATAGTGACACAATCCCACAGGATCACTCTAAATAGTGACACAATCCCACAGGATCACTCTAAATAGTGACACAATCCCCAAGGATCACTCTAAATAGTGACACAATCCCCAAGGATCACTCTAAATAGTGACACAATCCCCAAGGATCACTGTAAATGGTGACACAATTCCCAAGGATTACTCGAAATTGTGACTCAATCCCCAAGGATCACTCTTAATAGTGACACAATTCCCAAGGATCACTCTAAATAGTGACACAATTCCCAAGGATCACTCTAAATAGTGACACAATCCCCAAGTATCACTCTAAATCGTGACACAATCCCCAAGGATCACTCTAAATAGTGACACATTACCCAAGGATCACTCTAAATACTGACACAATTCCCAGGGATCACTGTAAATAGTGACACAATCCCCAAGTATCACTGTAAATGGTGACACAATTCCCAAGGATTACTCTAAATTGTGACTCAATCCCCAAGGATCACTCTCAATAGTGACACAATTCCCAAGGATCACTCTAAATAGTGACACAATTCCCAAGGATCACTCTAAATAGTGACACAATCCCCAAGTATCACTCTAAATCGTGACACAATCCCCAAGGATCACTCTAAATAGTGACACAATACCCAAGGATCACTCTAAATACTGACACAATTCCCAGGGATCACTGTAAATGGTGACACAATCGTCAAGGATCACTGCAAATAGTTACACAATCCCCAAGGATCACTCTAGATAGTGACACAATCCACAAGGATCACTCTAAATAGTGACACAAACCACAAGGATCACTCTAAATAGTGACACAATCCCCAAGGATCACTCTAAATAGTGACACAATCCCCAAGGATCACTCTAAATAGTGACACAATCCCACAGGATCACTCTAAATAGTGACACAATCCCACAGGATCACTCTAAATAGTGACACAATCCCCAAGGATCACTCTAAATAGTGACACAATCCCCAAGGATCACTCTAAATAGTGACACAATCCCCAAGGATCACTGTAAATGGTGACACATTTCCCAAGGATTACTCTAAATTGTGACTCAATCCCCAAGGATCACTCTCAATAGTGACACAATTCCCAAGGATCACTCTAAATAGTGACACAATTCCCAAGAATCACTCTAAATAGTGACACAATCCCCAAGTATCACTCTAAATCGTGACACAATCCCCAAGGATCACTCTAAATAGTGACACAATACCCAAGGATCACTCTAAATACTGACACAATTCCCATGGATCACTGTAAATAGTGACAGAATCCCCAAGGATCGCTCTAAATAGTGACACAATCCCCAAGGATAACTCTCAATCGTTACACAATCCACAAGGATCACTCTAAATAGTGACACAATCCACAAGGATCATTTTAAACTGTGACACAATTCACAAGGACCACTCAAATTAGTGACAAATTCTCCAAGGATCACTCTCAATATTGAAACAATCCCCAATGATCACGCAGAATAGTGACACAATCCCCAAGGATCACTCTGAATAGTGGCACAATCCCCAAGGATCACTCTAAATAGTGACACAATACCCAAGGATCACTCTAAATAGTGACACAATCCCCAAGGATCACTCTAAATAATTACACAATCCCCAAGGATCACTCTAAATAGTGACACAATCCACGAGGATCACTCTAAATAGTGACACAAAACCCAAGGATCATTCTAAATAGTGACACAATCCCCAAGGATCACTCTAAATAGTGACACAATCCCCAAGGATCACTCTAAATGGTGACACAAACCCCAAGGATCACTCTAAATAGTGACACAATCCCCAAGGATCACTCTGAATAGAGACACAATCCCCAAGGATCACTCTAAATAGTGACACAATCCCCAAGGATCACTTTAAATAGTGACACAATCCCCAAGGATCACTGTAAATGGTGACACAATTCCCAAGGATTACTCTAAATTGTGACTCAATCCCCAAGGATCACTCTCAATAGTGACACAATTCCCAAGGATCACTCTAAATAGTGACACAATTCCCAAGGATCACTCTAAATAGTGACACAATCCCCAAGTATCACTCTAAATCGTGACACAATCCCCAAGGATCACTCTAAATAGTGACACAATAACCAAGGATCACTCTAAATACTGACACAAGTCCCAGGGATCACTGTAAATATTGACACAATCCTCAAGGATCGCTCTAAATAGTGACACAATGCCCAAGGATCACTCTCGATAGAGACACAATCCCCAATGATCACTCTAAATAGTGATACAATCCACAAGGATCACTCAAAATAGTGGCACAATCCCCAAGGACACTCTAAATAATGATACAATCCACAAGGATCACACTGTATAGTGACACAATCCCCAAGGATCACTCTAAATAATGACACAATCCACAAGGATCACTCTAAATAGTGACACAATCCCCAAGGATCACTCTCAATCATCACACAATCCACAAGGATCACTCTAAATAGTGACACAATCCACAGGATCATTTTAAACTGTGACACAGTTCACAAGGACCACTCAAATTAGTGACAAATTCTCCAAGGATCACTCTCAATATTGAAACAATCCCCAATGATCACGCAGAATAGTGACACAATCCCCAAGGATCACTCTGAATAGTGGCACAATCCCCAAGGATCACTCTAAATAGTGACACAATACCCAAGGATCACTCTAAATAGTGACACAATCCCCAAGGATCACTCTAAATAATTACACAATCCCCAAGGATCACTCTAAATCGTGACACAATCCACGAGGATCACTCTAAATAGTGACACAAACCCCAAGGATCATTCTAAATAGTGACACAATCCCCAAGGATCACTCTAAATAGTGACACAATCCCCAAGGATCACTCTAAATGGTGAAACAAACCCCAAGGATCACTCTAAAAAGTGACACAATCCCCAAGGATCACTCTAAATAGTGACACAATACCAAAGGATCACTCTAAATAGTGACACAATCCCCAAGGATCACTGTAAATGGTGACACAATTCCCAAGGATTACTCTAAATAGTGACACAATCACCAAGGATCATTCTAAATAGTGACACAATCCCCAAGGATCACTCTAAATAGTGACACAATCCCCAAGGATCACTCTAAATGGTGACACAAACCCCAAGGATCACTCTAAATAGTGACACAATCCCCAAGGATCACTCTAAATAGTGACACAATCCCAAAGGTTCACTCTAAATAGTGACACAATCCCCAAGGATCACTGTAAATGGTGACACAATTCCCAAGGATTACTCTAAATAGTGACACAATCACCAAGGATCATTCTAAATAGTGACACAATCCCCAAGGATCACTGTAAATAGTGACACAATCCCCAAGGATCACTGTAAATAGTGACACAATCCCCAAGGATCACTCTAAATAGTGACACAATCCCCAAGGATCATTCTAAATAATGGCAAAATCCCCAAGGATGACTCTAAATAATGACACAATCCTCAAGGATCACTCTAAATAGTGACACAATCCCTAAGGATCACTCTCAATATTGAAACAGTCCCCAAGGATCACGCAGAATAGTGACACAATCCCCAAGGATCACACTATTTAGAGTCATCCTTGGGGATTGTGTCACTATTGTGAGTGATCCTTGGGGATTGTGTCACTATTTAGAGTGATCCTTGCGGATTGTGTCACTATTTGGAGTGATCCATGGGATTGTGTCACCATTTAGAGTGATCGTTGTGGATTGTGTCACTATTTAAAACGATCCTTGTGAATTGTGTCACGATTTCGAGTGATCCTTTGGGATTGTGTCACTTTTTAGCGTCATTCTTGGGGATTGTGTAACGATTTAGAGTGATCCTTGGGGATTGTGTCACTTGACCAACAATGCCACCCCCCCACCTTTTATCCCTCTGCCTCTATCCCGTCTGGAACATTGGAACCCTGGAACATTGAGCTGCCAGTCCTGCCCCTCCTGTAGCCAAGTTTCACTAATGGCTATAATGTCATATTTCCACGTGTCTATCCACGCCTTCAGCTCATCTGCCTTCCCCGCAATACTCCTGGCATTGAAATAGACACACCACAAAAAATTATTTCCACCACACTCTACTCTTCCATTTGTGATTTTGCTTGAACTGACCTGTCTTTTTACCCCTGCTCCACTATCTGCTCTGGCACTCTGGTTCCCATCCCCCTGCAAATCTAGTTTAAACGCTCCCCAATAACACTAGCAAATCTCCCTGCAAGTATATTGGTCCCCTAGTAGTTTAAGTGTAACCCGTCTCTCTTGTACAGGTCCCACCTGCCCCAAAAGAGGTCCCAATGATCCAAGAATTGGAAACCCTGCCCCCTGCAGCTGTTCCTCAGCCACGTGTTCATCCGCCCAAGCATCCTACTCCTGCCCTCACTGGCATGTGGCTCAGGTAGCAATCCTGAGATGACTACCCTCGGGGTCCTGCTTTTTAACTTCCTTCCAAGCTCTTTGTACTCACTCTTTAGGACCTCCTCACTCTTCCTTCCCACGTCATTGATACCGACGTGTACCACGACATCTGGCTGATCACCTTCCCACTTTAGAACGCTGTGCACGTGATCAGAGACATCGCTGACCTTGGCACCCGGGAGGCAACAAACCATGCGGGAGTCTCTGTCCCGACCACAGAACCTCCTGTCCGTACCTCTGACCATTGAGTCCCCTATCACTACTGCTCTCCTCTTCTTCATCCCACCCTTTTGCGCTGTAGAACCAGACTCAGTATCAGAGTTCCAGCTGTCGCAGCTTGTCCCAGGTAAAGCATCTCCCACAACAGTATCCAATTCAGTATACCTGTTGTGGAGGGGTATGGCCACAGGGGAAAACTGCTCTGTCTGTCCTTTCACACTGCCATTTCCTCTCCTTACCGTAACCCAATTTCCTGTGCTCTGCTGCTTAGGTGTAACTATCTCCCTCAAGCTACTGTCTATAAACTCCTCATTCTCCCGAATTAGATGGAGGTCATCAAGCTCCTTCTCCAGTTCCCTAACACGCTTTGCTAGCAGCTGCAGCTGAAAGCATCTTTTGCAGGTGCTGTCGTCAGAGATACCGGAGGTCTCCCTGATCTCCGACATCCTGCAAGAGGAGCATTCCAACATCTTGCCTGGCATTTTTTTCTTACTCCTCAGCCTGCTCCTGTGGAACACAGAGGTGGACACAGGGACACAGCGAGAGAATCACAGATACACACAGGGACACATAGAGAGAGAATCACAGATACACACAGGGACACACAGAGAGAGAATCACAGATACACACAGGAACGCAGAGAAAATCACAGAAACACACAGGGACACAGAGAGAGAGAATCACAGCTACACACCGGGGCACCACAGAGAGAGAATCACAGATATACACAGGGAGACAGAGGGTGAATCACAGATACACACAGGGACACACAGAGAGAGAATCACAGATACACACAGGGACACAGAGAGAATCACAGATACACACAGGGACATACAGAGAGAGAATCACAGATACACACAGGGACACAGAGAGAATCACAGATACACACAGGGACACAGAGAGAAAATCGTTGATGCACACAGGGACACAAAGAGGGAATGACACATACACATAGGAATCGCATGTGAAAAATGGTATGGTGAATGGGAAATCTATTTGCACGGCGATTGTGGGAGTGCGGGAGATTCACAGATACAGACTGGGGAGAGAGACAGAATGCAACCGAGAGGCAAAGATGGACTGAGAGAAAAGCAAACACAGCTAACCACAGGTACAGAGGGGAACTAAAGTGTCACCCATCACATCTAATAAACATTAACCTCCTCCATCACCATTGTACAGGGACTGCAGTCTGTCACACTAACAAGATCCACTGCACGAACTCACCAAGACTCCTTCAACAGCACCTTCCTAACCAGTAAACACTGTTCCTAGACAGAGCAGAAACTGAGAACATCACCAGCAGCATCACCTCCAATCCACACACCATGCTGACTTGGAACGCTATCACTGTTCCATTGCTGTCACTGAGTCAAATCCAGACACTTCCTCCCCAACACCCAATGGACAGCAGCAATGTCAAAAAGCAGCTCACCATCACATTCTCAAGGGCAATATGTGATGGTTCATTCCTGCTGGCCTTGCAGTTCAGGAGGGATTTACTGGATTTGACTCAGCGACAGTGAAGAAACGACGAGATAGATTCCAAATCAGGATGGTGTGTGATTCGGAGATGAACTTTCAGGTGGTGACGTTGTAATGTTTCTCACATTCTTGTCCTTCCAGGTTACAGATTGGAGGTGTGTAAGGAGCCGTCACAGGAGGGAAATGCTTCTTCCCTGCAGTTTGTAGACAGTACACATTGCTGGAAACCTGCACATAGGTGGACAGAGGGAATGTTTAAGGCGATATCCGCATCATTCATTCAGTTATCTTTGCTTTTAAAGAACTGTTCAGGGACAGAAAAGGAAAGAAAAACACAGATACACACAGGGACACAGAGAGAGAATCACAGATACACACAGGGACACAGAGAGAATCACAGATACACACAGGAACACAGAGAGAGAATCACAGATACACACAGGGTCACAGAGAGAGAGTGGGAGTGTGAATGTGAAAGTGGGAGTGTGAATGTGAGAGGGGGAGTGTGAATGTGAGAGTGGGAGTGTGAATGTGAGAGTGGGAGTGTGAATGTGAGAGGGGGAGTGTGAATGTGAGAGGGGGAGTGTGAATGTGAGAGGGGGAGTGTGAATGTGAGAGGGGGAGTGTGAATGTGAGAGGGGCAGTGTGAATGTGAGAGGGGGAGTGTGAATGTGAGAGGGGGAGTGTGAATGTGACGGGGGAGTGTAAATATGGGAGTGTTGATGTGTGTCGGGGTGTGCTGAGTTCAGGGGGGGGGGGGGTTTGCGAGAGAGGGGAAGTGTTGAGGGGAGAGAGAGTGTGTGGAGGGGAGAGGTAAAGTTTACTGATTAGTCACAAATAAGGCGTTCATTGACACTGCAATGAAGTTGCTGTGAAATTCCCCGAGTTGTCAGACGCCGGCACCTGTACGGGTCAACTCACCTCGACAGTAAGTCTCTGAGACATTGCGAGGGGGCTGGAGACCAACAGGAAACCCACGCAGACACGGGGGAAACACAGAGAGTGACCCAAGCCCGGAATTGAACCCGGGCACGTGACGCTGTGAGGCAGCAGTGCCAACCACTGTGCCACCGTGCCACCCCTGGGAGAGTGCTGAGGGGACAGGGAGAGGGTTGAGGGGAGAGGGAGAGGGTTGAGTGGAGAGGGAGAGTGTTGAGGGGAGAGGAAGAGGTTTGAGGGGAGAGGGAGAGGGTTGAGGGGAGAGGGAGAGTGTTCAGGGAGAGGGAGAGTGTTGAGGGTGGAGAGGGAGAGGGTTGAGGGGAGAGGGTTGAGGGGAGAGGGAGAGTGTTGAGGGGGAGAGGGAGAGTGTGGAGGGTGGAGAGGGAGAGTGCTGAGTGGAGAGGGTTGAGAGTGGAGGGGAGAGGGAGAGAGCTGAGGGGAGAGGAAGAGTGTTGAGGGGAGAGGTGAGTGTTGAGAGGGGAGAGCGAAAGGGTTGAGGGGAGAGCGAGAGGGTTGTGGGGTGAGCGAGAGGGTTGAGGGGAGAGCGAGGGTGCTGAGGGGAGAGGTAGAGGGTTGAGGGGAGATCAAGAGGGTTGTGGGGTGAGGGAGAGGGTTGAGGGGAGAGCGAGGGTGCTGAGGGAAGAGGATTGAGGGGTGAGGGCGAATGTTGAGGGGGAGAGGAAGCGTGTTGAGGGGAGAGGGAGCGGGTTGAGGCGTGAGGGAGAGGGTTGAGGGGGAGGGAGAGGGTTGAGGGGAGAGGGTTGAGGGGAGGGAGCGTGTTGAGGGGAGAGGGAGAGTGCTGAGGGGAGAGGGAGAGTGCTGAGGGGAGAGGGTTGAGGGGAGAGGGGGTGGGCGGAGCGGAGAGGGAGAGGGTTGAGGGGCGAGGGAGAGGGTTCAGGGGGGAGGGAGAGGGTTGAGGGGAGAGGGTTGAGGGGAGAGGGAGAGGGTTGAGGGGGAGGGAGAGGGTTGAGGGGGGAGGGAGATTGCTGAGGGGAGCGGGAGAGTGCTGAGGGGAGAGCGTGGGTGCTGAGGGGAGAGGTTTGAGAGTGGAGGGGAGAGGGAGAGTGCGGAGGGGAGAGGGAGAGTGCGGAAGGGAGAGGGAGAGTGTGGAGGGGAGAGGGAGAGTGTTGAGGGGGGAGAGGGAGAGGGTTGAGGGGTGAGAGAGAGTGTTTAGCGGGGAGGGAGAGTGCTGAGGGTTGAGAGTGGAGGTGAGAGGAAGAATGTTGAGGGTAGAGGGTGAGGGTTGAGGGGAGAGGGTTGAGGGCAGAGGGAGAGAGAGAGGGTTGAGGGGAGAGGGAAAGGGTAGAGGGGAGAGTGTTGAGGGGGAGGGAGAGGGTTGAGGGGAGAGGGAGAGTGTTGAGGGGAGAGGGAGAGGGTGGAGGGGAGAGGGAGAGGGTTGAGGGGGAGAGGGAGAATGCTGAGGGGAGAGGGTGGGTGCTGAGGGCAGAGGTTTGAGAGTGGAGGGGAGAGGGACAGTGCGGACGGGAGAGGGAGAGTGTTGAGGGGAGAGGGAGAGTGTTGAGGGGTGAGGGAGAGGGTTGAGGGGTGAGGGAGAGGGTTGAGGGGTGAGGGAGAGGGTTGAGTGGAGAGGGGGAGGGTTGAGGGGGGAGAGGGAGAGGGTTGTGGGGAGAGGGAGAGTGTTGAGGGGAGAGGGAGAGGGTTGAGTGGAGAGGGAGAGGGTTGAGGGGAGAGGGAGAGGGTTGAGGGGAGAGGGAGAGTGCTGAGGGGAGAGAGTTGAGGGAGGAGGGGGAGAGGGAGAATGCTGAGGGGAGAGGGTGGGTGCTGAGGGCAGAGGTTTGAGAGTGGAGGGGAGAGGGACAGTGCGGACGGG
Source organism: Mustelus asterias (assembly GCF_964213995.1). NCBI lineage: Eukaryota > Metazoa > Chordata > Chondrichthyes > Carcharhiniformes > Triakidae > Mustelus > Mustelus asterias. The sequence continues at coordinate 763,380 of NW_027590093.1, read as the reverse complement.
AGAGGGAGAGTGTTGAGGGGAGAGGGAGAGTGTTGAGGGGTGAGGGAGAGCGTTGAGGGGAGAGGGAGAGGTTTGAGGGGAGAGGGAGAGGGTTGAGGGGAGAGGGAAAGGTTTGAGGGGAGAGGGAGAGAGCTGAGGGGAGAGGGTGGGTGCAGAGGGTTGAGGGGAGAGCGAGAGGGTTGAGGGGAGAGCGAAAGGGTTGAGGGGAGAGGGAGAGGGTTGAGGGAGAGGGTTGAGGGGAGTGGGAGAGGGTTGAGGGGAGAGGTTGAGGGTTGAGGGGAGAGGGAGAGGGTTGAGGGGGAGGGAGAGGGTTGAGGGGAGAGGGTTGAGGGGAGAGGGAGATTGCTGAGGGGAGCGGGAGAGTGCTGAGGGGAGAGCGTGGGTGCTGAGGGGAGAGGTTTGAGAGTGAAGGGGAGAGGGAGAGTGCGGAGGGGAGAGGGAGAGTGTTGAGGGGAGAGGGAGAGGGTGGAGGGGAGAGGGAGAGTGTTGAGGGGGGAGAGGGAGAGTGCTGAGGGGAGAGGGTGGGTGCTGAGGGGAGTGGTTTGAGAGTGGAGCGGAGAGGGACAGTGCGGAGGGGAGAGGGAGAGTGTTGAGGGGAGAGGGAGAGTGTTGAGGGGAGAGGGAGAGTGTTGAGGGGTGAGGGAGAGGGTTGAGGGGTGAGTGAGAGGGTTGAGGGGTGAGGGAGAGGGTTGAGGGGAGAGGGAGAGTGTTGAGGGGAGAGGTTGAGGGTTGAGGGGAGAGGGGGAGAGTTGAGGGTGGAGGGAGAGGCTTGAGGGGAGAGGGAGAGGGTTGAGGGGAGTGGGTTGAGGGGAGTAGGAGAGGGTTGAGGGGAGAGCGAGACGGTTGAGGGGAGAGGGTGAGGGCTGAGGGGTGAGGGAGAGGGTTGAGGGGAGAGGGAGGGTGTTGAGGGGAGAGGGTTGAGGGGAGAGGGTTGAGGGGAGAGGGAGAGTGTTAAGGGGAGAGGGTTGAGGGGAGAGGGAGAGGGTTGAGGGGAGAGGGAGGGAGTAGAGGGAGGGGGTGAGGGGAGAGGGTTGAGGGGAGAGGGCTGAGGGGAGAGGGAGAGGGTTGAGGGGAGAGGGTTGAGGGGAGAGGGCTGAGGGGAGAGGGCTGAGGGGAGAGGGTTGAGGGGAGAGGGCTGAGGGGAGAGGGAGAGGGTTGAGGGGAGAGGGTTGAGGGGAGAGGGCTGAGGGCTGAGGGGGGTGGGTTGAGGGGTGAGGAAATGGAATGCATGATTATTAACTGTCCTTTGGTTCAATGGCAAACACATTCCTGAATGACAGTTTATTGGTGTGAATAATGGACAGCTTGAAATTCCACCTCCTGTTTATAATAATGCTGATCATATCCGATAGGGTCTGGTGATTTTAATGATGAATTCAGTAATTCTGTATTTGAGAACTTCCTGCAAATGGAATATTAGAAAAGCAGCATAATACATATTTCTGGGATTGAGTGCTCTGTGCTGTGTTGGGGCTTTGAGAATGTCACATACTCGCTCCCGAAATGTATCTATAAAAACTCAGTGACTAACGTGTTGGTCAGGAAATGCAAAAGGTTTTTTCTTTTCATGTTTGAACCTGACTCACTGAGGGTCTGGTTTTTGACAATGTCCATCCAGATATTTTCTCTGGGAGGATATTTGACACTTCAGTCACGGTTTCATACGGAGCCAAGAGTTAGTTTTGGAAAAGCTGATTTATGTCCCTCCTGCAGGCTCAGAGTTAGTTTAAAATTATTAATTCAGCAAAGGACCTGCTAAAACTGACCGCTCAAACAACACAATGTGAAACAAATGTTATTCAGTCGGTCTCGGGGGCAATAAACTCGCTGGTGTCCAGGGAATTGGAAAGCGTCACAAACAACAGATGGAGCAAGTTGGCGTCAGGCTGCTTAACCACAGAGGAGACACAACCCAGATTGAAAATGCTCCTTTGTCAGCAAAGTTAAAGCTGCTGTTTTAAAGTGTATAATACAACACAATCTAGGAGCCCGTGCGGGAGACAGACACTGGGACAGAGAACTTCAAACACTGTTCATCAACTCACAGAGAGAAAAAAAATCAACAAATAATTAAACACCCACCTCACTCAAGAAAAGCGTTGAGCATTCTGCCGTTCCAGTCTCTCCACTGAATTTTCTGTATCTCAGTCTGCTTGCTGTATCTCAGCCGCTAACACACTCTCCTTTAATTTCCAAGGTTCAAACAATCCGACAACTTCTGACCCGATTTTCCTCATTGCAGTCTGTTCCCGTCTCCTGCACGGAATTAAACAGCGGCGTTTACCTGTGTGTCTGTTTCCAGGGAATCAGCTTCTTCATCCTGCAACAGAATGGTCCTGGAAACAAACAGTGACGGTTTTAAGTGGATAGCAGGTGAGGATCCGCCCCTATTGACAAAGGAAGTTAGAACCATAGAACCATAGAAAATTACAGCTCAGAAACAGGCCTTTTGGCCCTTCTTGTTTGTGCCGAACCATTTTATGCCGAGTCCCACTGACCTGCACTTGGACCATATCCCTCCACACCCCTCTCATTCATGAACCCGTCCAAGTTTTTCTTAAATGTTAAAAGTGACCCCGCATTTACCACTTTATCCGGCAGCTCATTCCACACTCCCACCACTCTTTGCGTGAAGAAGTCCCCCCTAATATTCCCTTTAAACTTTTCTCCTTTCACCCTTAACCCATGCCCTCTGGTTTTTTTCTCCCCGAGCCTCAGCGGAAAAAGTCGAAGTCACTCTCCTTGTACTAGCGTTCAGGTGAAGAGCAGGTAATGTTTATTTTGACACTGAAATTTTTAAACATTACGTTTTGAATATGTTTAACACTTGTTTCAAATTCACTAAATTAAATTCTAATGCGAACAATTAAAATCCATCAAATTATCATTGGAACATCCTATCATTGTCCCTCGTTGAAAATGTAGCGACTGTTCCTTGGTAATATGTTTTTAAAAAAATATCTGAATCAGTTTGGAATGTATTCGAGGATTAGCGCCGTCCTACCACTCTCCCCTGTCCCCACCCCAAAATCCCCAACGCCCCCAACGCCCCCAATCCCCAACGCCCCCAATCCCCAACGCCATCACCTCTCTCTGAAAACAGAAACCAACAGGCTACTGACGCACTGAGAGTGGAAATTCGAACTCATCATCATTTTAAATAGTCTTATTCTCTGACGTTGCCCCAACTTCTTGATCCGCGCCTGTCCAAAAGGGGAAATATTACCTGAGAATTCTCCCTGCTCGATAGGAAAGTTTTATTTCGTTTATCGCTCGTTAATAATTTGTTTGATTGCAGAAACAAGGTGATGACATTAAATGTCAGCAGAGGTTCGAGCGTTGGACAAATACATTCTGCTCCGACATTCCCATTTTTTTCATCTTACATCAAACATGTGTTCAGATTGTCGACAGTTTCGGATTTTTTTGGCCTTTCTTCATGCATTAAACCTACATCTGGAGAGAATATAAACTGAATATATTCTCTTATTGAAAACTTAATTCGATCCTTAATAACAACCTCTGATTCAAAGCTCCAATCTATTCCATTAGTCTGTTCCCAGTAACTCTCATAGATTTACAGAGTCAGTCAGCACATAAACAGTCCCTTCGGCCCATCATGTCCATGCTGGCCATCAATTACCAATCTGCAATCATCTCATTTACCAGCACTTGATCCGTATTGGATTATGCCTTGACTATTAAAGTGCTAGTCCAGGCGCCTGTTCCATATTCCCACCATTCTGTGTGTGAAATAACATTTCCTCATATCCCCTCTTAACCACTTTCCCCTCTCCATGTTCCCATGCCCACCTGCCAGAGACACATGAAGTAAAAGTTTACTTCATCGTCACTAGTAAGGCTTACGTTAACACTACAATTAATTACTGTGAAATTCCCCCAGTCGCCACACTCCGGCGCCTAATCGGGTCAATGAACTTAACCAGCACGTCTTTCTGACTGTGGGAAGAAACTGGAGCACTCGGAGGAAACCCAGGCAGTCACGGGGAGAACGTGCTAACTCCACACATACAGTGACAAACGCCAGTAATCTGAGCGGATTCCTTGGTGCTGTGACACAGCAGCGCTAACCACTGTGCCACGCTTCTGCCATTGGGAGAGATTCTGACAATATACCGTGTCTACCTTTCTGATAATTTTGTGTATCTCTATTACGTTTTCCCTCAGCCTCCGTGCCTCCAGTGAAAGTGATCCCCGATTACCCTGTCTCTCCATAATCGCTGCAATTTCCCGTTCCAGACAACTCCTTGCTGAACCTCACTCTCAGCCCTCTCCAGTGGAATTATTCCATCCAAGAGTTTGGCGACCAGACTTTACACAATATTCCATCTGTGGATTAACTAATGATCTGAGATGGGCCTGGACCCCACTGCTCCTATAGCCTGTGTCTTGGATAATGAAGGCAAGCATTCAGTATGTCTTCTAAACTAACATATCTAGCAGCACCGGCTCCATCAGGGATCAAGGGACTTGCACCCCAGGTTCACGTTAGTCCTCAGTACTCCCTGCTGCCATTCTTGAATAAAGGGATCACATTAGATATCCCACGGTCACTTCGGCGAAGATGTCGATATCTCCCTCAGTGTGTCCCTGCAATCTCCTTTCGTGACTGCCACAGAAGACTGAGGTATAATTGCTTCAGGCCCTGGGGGTTTATGCACCAATATTCCCGCTAACACATCCAATCCCTCCTTCTTATTGATCTTAACGTGTTCTTGAATCTTACTGTTCCTGCTGAAATCTCCAGGTTTAAAATGTTTCCCCCTCTGTGTATAAAGATGAAAAAATAATGTTCGGCCTCAACCACGTCCTCTGACTCCTCGCACAGAGGTTCCTTTGTGCTCTGATGGGCCCCACTTTTCCCTGGTCATCCTCTCGCACCCAACATACTGAGAAAATGCCTTGCGGTTTTCCTTAGTGTGGTCTGCCAATTATATGTTGTGGCCCCTCTTTTCCCTCCTGATTGGTTTTTCAGCAGCTTGCTGAGACCCTCCCTCATTTTCCGTGCTCTGCACATACCACTTACTCCTTTTCCTCCCTTTTATGGAACCCTCGATACCTCTTGACTTCCAGGATTCCCTGGACTTGCCAAACTTACTCTTCACTCCTAGAGAAAACCAACGGGCCCTGCATTCTCACTCTGGCACTTTAATAGACATCCAGATTCCAAATATATATTGACCTGTAAGGAACTGATCCCAGCCTACGTTTGCTGGAAACTGTCTTATGATATTGAAATCGTCTTTCCCCCAATTCAAGTACTTGTTCACTGAACTCTCTTTATTCCTTTCCATATAACTGAGAAGCTGAGAGATTTCTGGCCACTGTTCCAAAAATGCCCGCCTCCTGACACTGCGACCAATTGCCTGGCTTCATTCCCTTTGATTAGGTCTGGGACAGCACTTGCCCCATTCCAAACTGATTCAGAAATTTTAAAAAGCATATTACCAGTGAACAGTCGCTACATATTCAACAAGGGACAATGATAGGAGGTTCCAATGATAATTGGATGGATTTTAGTTGTTCGCATTAGAATTTAATATAATGAATTTGAAACAAGTGTTAAATGTATTCAAAACGTAATGTTTAAACATTTCAGTGTCAACGTAAGCATTTCCTGCTCTTCACCTGAACGCTAGTATAAGGAGAGTGACTTCAACTCCCTTTGTCAAAAGGGGCGGATCCTCACCTGCTATCCATTTAAAATCGGCACTGTTTGTTTCCAGGACCATTCTGTTGCAGGATGAAGAATCTGATTCCCCAGAAAACAGACACACAGGTAAACGCCGCTGTTTGTTTCCAGGACCATCCTGCTACAGGATGTCGGACCTGCTTTCCCAGCAAACAGACACACAGGTAAACGCAATTCAGGTTCAATTCAGAGCATTAGACATGGTCCCATAATTCACCTTCAGACTACATCACCCACAAGATTGCCCCCATCAAACACTTACAAGGATAAGCTCCCTCGACATTGTCCACCAACTGCAATGAGTGCAGAGGTAGCACAGGCTGAGATACAAAGATATTGTCCTTCTGCACAGTCCAAACACTAAACTTCAGTGCAGTTGTAGTAAAGTCTCTCAAACTCCAAATCACCCTGAGTGAGCAGTATGTACACTGCACCCCCCTGAGTCTCTGTCATCTTTAAATCTCTGTCTCTCCATTGAAATATTCATGTGGGACAACTATCCATTGTGCCAGTCGCCATCTTCATTTTTTGTTTCAGATCATTTTCAAGCTGCCTTTCCCCCGTTGGCCGTGTTCCTTTAATTCTCAAAACCGGACTTTGACACAAGGCCCTAAAATCCTTGCAACCAGTCGCCATACTACAGGGACTGGAAAGAGAATCCGGAACGGATCTCACTGAGGTTTGGCCATATCCATTTTTATAAGATGATGCGACAGCGTGGCGACTCTTTGCGAGCTCTGCACGATATGATTAGAATGGATAACCCGCAAAACAATACTTCACATCAACCAATCAGATCAGTGACCACCCTTGCAGCACATGTTCAGAAGTGGAGGTGTTCGCTGATATCTGTACAATCTTCAGCATGATTTGTGAATCATTAGATGCTGAAACAGTGCGTGTCCAAATGCAGAATGACCAGACCAGTTTCCAGGTCTGGTAGTCACTTCAGAAACAGAATCCGTGCGAGAAAATCAACAAAGATTAAACACTCACCTCAACCAACAGAAGAGTGGAACATTCTGCTTTCCCGGTCTGGACACTGAATCCTCTGAATCTCAATCTGTGTGTAATACCTCAGCCGCTGGTGCACTCTCCCTTAATGTCCAAGGTTCAAACAATCCGACAGTTTATGACACGGTTTTCCAGAGTTCTGTCTTTTGCCGCCATCTGAAGCAGCGGCGTTTACCTGCCTGGCTGTTTGCAGAGTGACCATCATCTTCATCCTGCAGCAGATTTGACCTGGAAACAAATAAACATCGACTTTCAGCACAGCGGACAGCAGGTGGGGATCCGGCCCTATTGAAAATGGAAGGTGAAAACATACCAAAACAGTTATGATTCAGGACAAGAGCAAGTTTAAACATAGAAACATAGGAGACAGCAGCAGGAGGAGGCCTTTTGTCCCTTCGAGCCTGCTCCGCATTTCATTTCGATCATGGCTGTTCATCCAACTCAATAGTCTAAATCTCTCTTTAGTGCTTATTCAGATAGATTTAGAGAAAAGTTCACTGAATTTCTGTTATAAGAACTGTTTCCTTTAACTTGCAAATGTTCTTAATAACACTAAGTTTGAACCTGCGAACAAGTCCGTGTCATTTGATTGTCTCGCAGCAGCACCTGGGTAAAGGCGTTTTTCAGCAACAAACTGGTGGAAAGTCTGTCTGTGAGTTGCCACTGACAACACATGTTTCCAGAATCTGAACAAATCTGGATTCTGTGTCGGCGAAAGGCAGTTCTTCCCCCGTTCTTTAAACAGGAATTAAATCACATCACAACAAAATAACACAGAAAGCTGGACCTTCAAAAACAGGTCAAACCAAATCCGCCGATACAGCAACACAGAAAGCGATTCTGTTCCAGGATCAGTCAACAGACCTGGGAATAAAAATAGATGCAAAAGGATGTCAGGTGGTTCAAATGGGTGTCCATGGACTGGTGGAAGGAGTTTCAGTGGAACGAATAAACACACACAAGATTGGAAGGCAGGTGATGGGATAGGCGAAGGCAGACATTTCACCAACATGTGAGTGACAAAACACTTCGATGAACACGTCTTCAGAAAATGTCCATAATCCTCCATTACAAACAATACACGTTCAAATGGAATGCATTATTATTAACTGTCCTTTGGTACAATGGCAAACACATTCCTGAATGACAGTTTATTGGTGCGAATAATGGACAGCTTGAAATGCCACCTCCTGTTTATAATAATGCTGATCATATCCGATAGGGCCTGGTGATTTTAATGATGAATTCAATTATTCTGTATTTGAGAACTTCCTGCAAATGGAATATCAGAAAAGCAGCATAATACATATTTCTGGGATTGAGTGCACTGTGCTGTGTTGGGGCTTTGAGAAAGTCACATACTCGCTCCCGCCGAAATGTATCTATAAAAACTCAGTGACTAACGTGTTGGTCTGGAAATGCAAAAGGTTTTTTCTTTACATGTTTGAACCTGACTCACTGAGGTTCTGGTTTTTGACAATGTCCCTCCAGCTATTTTCTCTGGGAGGATATTTGACACTTCAGTCACGGTTTCATACGGAGCCAAGAGTTAGTTTTGGAAAAGCTGATTTATTTCCCTCCTGAAGTCTCAGAGTTAGTTTAAAATTATTAATTCAGCAAAGGACCTGCTAAAACTGACCGCTCAAACAACACAATGTGAAACAAATGTTATTCAGTCGGTCTCGGGGGCAATAAACTCGCTGGTGTCCAGGGAATTGGAAAGCGTCATAAACAACAGATGGAGCAAGTTGGCGTCAGGCTGTTTAACCACAGAGGAGACACAACCCAGATTGAAAATGCTCCTTTGTCAGCAAAGTTAAAGCTGCTGTTATAAAGTGTATAATACAACACAATCTAGGAGCCCGTGCGGGAGACAGACACTGGGACAGAGAACTTCAAACCCTGTTCATCAACTCACAGAGAGAAAAAAATCAACAAATAATTAAACACCCACCTCACTCAAGAAAAGCGTTGAGCATTCTGCCGTTGCGGTCTCTCCACTGGACTTTTTGTATTTCAGTCTGCTTGCTGTATCTCAGCCTAACACACTCTCCTTTAGCTTGGAAGGTTCAAACAATGTGGTTGCAGGGATGGTGCAAGAGGGAAGGTTTCAACTACGTGGATAATTGGAACACATTCTGGGGAAGGTGGGACCTGTACAAACAGGACGGGGTGCACCTGAACCAGAGGGGCACCAATATCCTGGGAGGGAAATTTGCTATGGCTCTTCAGGGGGGTTTAAACTAATTTGTCCAGGGGGTGGGAAAAGGAGTGGTAGTCTGGTAGTCAGTGTTGAGGGTAGTGAGGTATTGGGGAAGGTATCAGGGTCAAGGGTGGATACCAGTCGACAGGAAGGCGGGTTGAAGTGTGTCCACTTCAATGCAAGGAGCATCCGGAACAAGGTAGATGAACTTGGGGCGTGGATTGGTACTTGGGACTACGATGTTGTGGCCATTACGGAGACATGGGTAGAACAAGGACAGGAATAGTTGGACGTTCGGGGTATAGATGTTTCAGTAAGTGTAGGGAAGCTGGTAAAAGAGGTGGAGGAGTAGCATTGTTAATCAAGGATATTTTAACGGCTGCAGAAAGGCACTTCGAGGGGGATCTGTATACTGAGGTAATATGGGCTGAAGTTAGAAATAGGAAAGGAGCGGTCAAGTTGTTAGGAGTTTACTATAGGCCCCCAAATAGTAATAGAGATGTGGAGGAAGAAATTGCTAAGCAGATTATGGATAGGTGTGGGGGTCACAGGGTCGTTGTCATGGGGGACTTTAACTTTCCAAATATTGATTGGAACCTTTGTAGGTCGAATTGTTCAGATGGGGCAGTTTTTGTGCAGTGTGTGCAGGAGGTTTTCCTGACACAATATGTGGATAGGCCGAAAAAAGGTGAGGCCACAGTGGATTTGGTAGTGCATACACACAGGGACACAGAGAGATAGAATCTCAGATACACACAGGGACACAGAGAGAGAATCACAGATACACACAGGGACACACAGAGAGAATCACAGATACACACAGGGACACACAGAGAGAATCACAGCACACACAGGGACACAGAGAGAGAATCACAGATACACCATAGAACCATAGAAAATTACAGTTCAGAAACAGGCCTTTTGGCCCTTCTTGTCTGTGCCGAACCATTTTATGCCTAGTCCCACTGACCTGCACTTGGACCATATCCCTCCACACCCCTCTCATCCATGAACCCGTCCAAGTTTTTCTTAAATGTTAAAAGTTCCCACTTTATCTGGCAGCTCATTCCACACTCCCACCACTCTCTGCGTGAAGAATCACCCCCTAATATTCCCTTTAAACTTTTCTCCTTTCACCCTTAACCCATGCCCTCTGGTTTCTTTCTCCCCGAGCCTGAGAGGAAAAAGCCTGCTTGCATTCACTCTATCTATACCCATCAAAATCTTATACACCTCTATCAAATCTCCCCTCAATCTTCTACGCTCCAGGGAATAAAGTCCCAACCTATTCAATCTCTCTCTGTAACTCAGCTTCTCAAGTCCCGGCAACATCCTTGTGAACCTTCTCTGCACTCTTTCAATCTTATTTACATCCTTCCTGTAACTAGGTGACCAAAACTGTACACAATACTCAAAATTCGGCCTCACCAATGCCTTATATAACCTTACCATAACACTCCAAAATTTATACTCGATACTCCGATTTATAAAAGCCAATGTACCAAAGGCACTCTTTACGACCCTTTCCACCTCTGACGTCACTTTTAGGGAGTTCTGTACCTGTATTCCCAGATCTCTCTGTTCAACTGCACTCTTCAGAGTCCTACCATTTACCCTGTATCTTCTACTTTGATTTGTCCTTCCAAAGTGCAATATCTCACACTTGTCTGCGTTAAATTCCATTTGCCATTTTTCAGCCCATTTTTCTAGTTGGTCCAATTCCCTCTGCAAGCTTTGAAAACCTTCCTCACTGTCCACTACACCTCCAATCTTTGTATCATCAGCAAACTTGCTGATCCAATTGACCACATTATCATCCAGATCATTGATATAGATGACAAACAACAATGGACCCAACACCGATCCCTGCGGCACACCACGAGTCACAGGCCTCCACTCAGAGAAGCAATCCTCCACAACCACTCTCTGGCTTCTTCCATAGAGCCAGTGTCTTATCCAATTTACTATCTCCCCATGTATACCCAGCGACTGAACCTTCCTAACTAACCTCCCATGAGGGACCTTGTCAAAGGCCTTGCTGAAATCCAGGTAGACAACATTCACCGTCTTCCCTTCGTCCACTTGGGAAATAGGTTAAAAAGTAGGGTCACTAGGGTGGCCATCTCTGGGCTGCTCCCAATGCCTCGTGCCAGTGAGGCTAAGAATAGGGAGTTGGTACAAATGAATGCCTGGCTAAAGGACTGGTCCAGGAGGGAGGGCTTCATTTTCATAGACCAATGGGAGGTTTTCAGGAGAGGATGGCACCTGTACAAGAGGGAGGGGTCACAACTAAGTTGGAAGGGCACAAATATCCTGGCTGGGAGTTTTGCTAGTGCAGTTCGGGGGGTTTAAACTAGTATGGCAGGGGGGTGGGGATCAAAATATTAGGTCTACAAGTGTGGAGGCTGGGGACGAGCTTGGGGCTGGGACAAGGCTGGCAAAGAAGAAGAGCACTCTGGGGGAGGACGACCTCACTGGGCCTGGAGGTCTGGGGTGCTTATACTTCAATGCAAGGAGCGTAGCAGGTAAGACAGACGAACTTGGTGCCTTAATGCGCACGAGGGATTTGGATGTGGTTGCGGTGACAGAGACTTGGTTGAAAGAGGGACAGGACTGGCAGCTGAATATTCCAGGGTACAAGTGTTTTAGGCGAGACAGAGGAGGGGCCAAAAGAGGTGGGGGAGTAGCGGTATTCGTTGGAGAGCATATTACAGCGGTGCAGAGGGAGGACAATTCAGAGGGGTCGTGTAACGAGTCACTCTGGGTGGAGCTTAGAAACAGGAAGGGCGCAGTCACTATGTTGGAGGTGGACTACAGGCCCCCCAACAGCCCAAAGGAAGTGGAAGAATGGATATGTCAGGAGATACTGGATAGGTGCAGGAAAAATAGGGTTGTTGTAGTGGGAGACTTCAATTTCCCTGGTATAGACTGGAAATCGCTGAGGGAAGGGACTCTGGATGGGGAGGAATTCATAAAATGTGTACAGGAGGGTTCGTTGGAACAATATGTAGACAGCCCGACTAGAGAGGGGGCTATACTGGACCTGGTACTGGGGAATGAGCCCGGTCAGGTCTTCAAAGTTTTGGTAGGGGAACATGTGGCAAATAGTGACCACAATTCTGTTAGCTTTAGGATAGTGATGGAAAAGGATCAGTGGTGTCCCAAGGGTAAGGTGTTGGATTGGGGGAAGGCTAACCTTAGTGGGATCAGGCAGAAATTGGCAGCTCTTGATTGGGAGAGGCTGTTTGAGGGTAAATCCACATCTGGTATGTGGCAGTCTTTTAAGGAACGGTTGTTAGGGCTACAGGACAAGCATGTGCCTGTAAAAAAGGATAGGAAGGGTAGGATTAGAGAACCGTGGATAACCAGGGAAATTGAGGGACTGGTCAAAAAGAAAAGAGAGGCGTATGTTAGGTCCAAGCAGCTAAAAACGGAGGGAGCTCTGGAGGAGTACACAGAAAGTAGGAAAGTACTCAAACGGGGAATTAGAAGAGCAAAAAGGGGTCACGAAATGTTCTTGGCAGACAGGATTAAGGAGAATCCCAAGGCATTTTATTCATACGTTAGGAACAAAAGGGTTGTTAGGTAAAAAATCGGACCTCTCAGGGACAAAAGTGGGAACTTATGCTTGGAGCCCAAAGAAGTAGGGGAGATCCTAAATGAATACTTTGCGTCGGTATTCACAAAGGAGAGGGATGTGTTGACTGGGAGTATCTCGGAGGGGAGTGTTGAACCGTTGGAGAAAATCTCAATTACAAAGGAGGAAGTGTTAGGTTTGTTAGAGAATATAAAGACTGACAAATCCCCAGGGCCTGATGTAATCTATCCAAGGCTGCTCAGGGAGACGAGAGGTGAAATCGTTGGGCCTCTGACGCAAATCTTTGTCTCGTCACTGGACGCAGGTGAGGTCCCAGAGGATTGGAGGATAGCTAATGTGGTCCCGTTATTTAAGAAGGGTAGGAAGGATAACCTGGGTAATTATAGGCCGGTGAGCTTGACGTCCGTGGTGGGGAAGTTGTTGGAAAAGATTCTTAGAGATAGGATGTATGCGCATTTAGAAAGGAATAAACTCATTAACGATAGTCAGCATGGTTTTGTGAGAGGGAGGTCATACCTTCCCCAATACCTCACCACCCTCAACACTGACTTCCAGACTACAACTCCTTTTCCCACTCCCCTGACAAATTAGTTTAAATCCCCCTGAAGAGCCGTAGCAAATTTCCCTCCCAGGATATTGGTGCCCCTCTGGTTCAGGTGCACCCCGTCCTGTTTGTAGAGGTCCCACCTTCCCCAGAACGTGTTCGAATTATCCACGTATCTGAAACCCTCCCTCTTGCACCATCCCTGCAACCACATGTTTAAGTGCACTCTCTCCCTGTTCCTCAACTCGCTATCACGTGGCACCGGTAGCGTACCAGAGATGACCACATGGTAGAAGTAGGGAATCCTGAATGACTTGGGATATTGACGCCCTGGTCAAGAAGAAGAAGGCACATGACATGCATACGCAGCTGGGATCAAATGAACCCCTTGAAGAGTAGAGGTAAGAGGGAAATCAGGAGGGCAAAAAGAGTGCATGAGATTGTTTTGTCAGATAAGGCAAAGGAGAACCCAAAGTGCTTCCACAAGTACATAAAGGGCAAAAGAGTAACAAGGGAGAGAGTGGGGCGTCTTTAAGATCAAAAAGGTGGAAGGTGTGATACGGGATAGGATCTACAAATATTTGGATAGACAGGGACTTATTAGGGAGAGTCAAGATGGCTTTGTGCGTGGTAGGTCATGTTTGACCAATCTATTAGAGTTTTTCGAGGAGGTTACCAGGAAAGAACAAGAACAAAGAACAATACAGCACAGGAACAGGCCCTTCGGCCCTCCAAGCCCGCGCCGCTCCCCGGTCCAGGATTGAATCCTGAATCCAGGATCCCCGCCCAATTTTCCAGCCTATCGACATCCTAATATCCTATCCACCGAGCTGTCCCTCACAGCTACGATGCTTTGTTCATCACAACCTATTAACTCACCCCCAACCCGCCATTCCAGACCATGTGATCTCCAGGGAGAGGCGAAAACCCAGAGAGAAAACCCCAGGGCCAATATGGGGAAAAAAAATCTGGGAAATTCCTCTCCGACCCCCTGTGGCGATCGAAACGAGTCCAGGAGATCACACTGGCCCTGATCAGAAAATGCTTCCCAACCCAATCCATTCCACTTCTGCCTTACGAACACCATCTGAATTCCCTGCCCCCGAGACAGGTTCCCAACTATCCGCAGTCTCGCTCTGTACTGGCACCAGCAAGATGATCATAGAATGAAGCCTTGAAACGAGAAACAAAGAACAATTAGCCCGCGCCGCTCCCTGGTCCAAACTAGACCACTCTTTTGTATCCCTCCATTCCCACTCCGTTCACATAGCTGTCTAGATAAGTCTTAAACGTTCCCAGTGTGTCCGCCTCCACCACCTTGCCCGGCAACACATTCCAGATCCCCACGACCCTCTGTGTAAAATATGTCCTTCTGATATCTGTGTTAAACCTCCCCCCCTTCACCTTGAACCTATGACCCCTCGTGAACGTCACCACTGACCCGGGGAAAAACTTCCCACCGTTCACCCTATCTATGCCTTTCATAATTTTATACACCTCTATTAAGTCTCCCCTCATCCTCCGTCTTTCCAAGGAGAACAACCCCAGTTTCCCCAAACTCTCCTCATAACCAAGCCCCTCCATACCAGGCAACATCCTGGTAAACCTCCTCTGTACTCTCTCCAAAGCCTCCACGTCCTTCTGGTAGTGTGGCGACCAGAACTGGACGCAGTATTCCAAATGCGGCCGAACCAACGTTCTATACATCTGCAACATCAGACCCCAACGTTTATACTCTATGCCCCGTCGTATAAAGGCAAGCATGCCATATGCCTTCTTCACCACCTTCTCCACCTGTGACGTCACCTTCAAAGATCTGTGGACTTGCACACCCAGGTCCCTCTGCGTCTCTACACCCTTTATGGTTCTTCCATTTATCGTGTAGCTCCTCCCTACATTATTCCCACCATAATGCATCACTTCACATTTATCAGGATTGAACTCCATCTGCCATTTCTTTGCCCAAATTTCCAGCCTATCTATATCCTTCTGTAGCCTCTGACAATGTTCCTCACTATCTGCAAGTCCTGCCAGTTTTGTGTCGTCCACAAACTTACTGATCACCCCAGTTACTCCTTCTTCCAGATCATTTATATAAATCACAAACAGCAGAGGTCCCAATACAGAGCGCTGCGGAACACCACTAGTCACAGGCCTCCAGCCGGAAAAAGACCCTTCCACTACCACCCTCTGTCTTCTATGACCAAGCCAGTTCTCCACCCATCTCGCCACCTCCCCCTTTATCCCATGAGATCCAACCTTTTTCACTAGCCTACCATGAGGGACTTTGTCAAACGCTTTACTAAAGTCCATATAGACAACATCCACGGCCCTTCCTTCGTCAACCATTCTGGTCACTTCTTCAAAAAACACCACCACTGCAGCTTTCCTGGAAGTTTTTGACAGGGGCAGAGGGAGCTTTACTCCGTATCTAACCCCGTGCTGTACATGTCTTGGGAGTGTTTGATGGGAAAAAAATCCCAGAAATGGGTAAAGCAAAGTTCAATACAGATACATCTCCTCTTGATACTGTCCTCTGAAACCCTCCCAGAACAGTTCCACACGGGATTGCAGACAGAGCAAAGCTCACTCTGCAGTGTCCCATTGAATAGTTCACTGCAAAGGGTGTTTACTCTGTGTCGAACCCCATTCTGAACCATGTTTCTGCATTTGCCATTGGGTTACTGTAAATTGTGCTTCCATTGAACATTTCCAAGGATAGGGACAGCACTGGGTAAAGTGTGTGGTCTTGCTGCACTGCCAATTCAAACAGGCTGATAAAAGGGACGTGTATCTTCTGTATCAAACACGTTTCCATCACTGTCCATGAAGTAATCCCAGGGCAGCCTCACTGATATTGATATTTTCCACACGTGCTTTCATAATAACGGTCTTCTGATAATTTGTTGTTATAGTTTGTGAAATACTCCTTCAGATCTTTCCTAAATACAGTTCAGACATTTGGGAATTCGAATGAATTAATTGCAAACATTTTCTGTTGTATGGAACATAGAAAAGCTACAGCACAAACAGGCCCTTCGGCCCACAAGTTGCGCCGGTCATGTCCCTACCGACCGAGGCTTATATATAGGCTTACCCAGAACCCTCAATCCTATTAAGTCCCATGTACTCATCCAGGAGTCTCTTAAAAGACCCCATCGAGTTTGCCTCCACCACCACTGACGGCAGCCGATTCCACTCACCCACCACCCTCTGAGTGCAAAACTTACCCCTCACATCTCCTCTGTACCTATTCCCCAGCACCTTTAACCTGTGTCCTCTCGTAGCAGCCATTTCAGCCCTGGGAAAAAGCCTCTGAGAGTCCACCTGATCTATACCACTCAACATCTTGTATACCTCTATCAGGTCACCTCTCATCCTTCTTCTCTCCAAGGAGAAAAGACCGAGCTCTCTCAACATATCCTCATGAGGCATGCCAACCAATCCAGGCAACATCCTTCTAAATATTCTCTGCACCCTTTCAATAATTTCCACGTCCCTCCTGTAATGAGGCGACCAGAACTGAGCACAGTACTCCAAGTGGGGTCTGACGAGGGTCATATAAAGCTGCATCATTATCCCCGGACTCCGAAACTCAATCCCTCGATTGATGAAGGCCAGGTGAAAACTGCCCCAGTAAAGTAAATCAGATTGATCAACTGGTTGCAATCAATGCCAAATGGGGAATAATTGTCCCGTGTAGAAGTGAGAACCCGTTCCATATTGTGATTGTTTGCAGTATTGGGACAGTGAGATGACCCGATCCAACACAAGAACACTTTGCAATATCTCCCAGTAACAGTGAGTCTGTGTGTCAGCGTTAACCAAGCGGGGTGACATTCCCGGAGGTGCTGACATCTCACGCAGAGTGAAAACCAGAATTCAATTGGTGGGGATTGCCTTGTTAAATTCAGCTGGGGATTTATTGAGGGAATTTGTGAAAATGCATGTGGAGATCTTATACAATCTAATTGAAAAACATTTCGAAATCCGTTTCTCCAACTGACTGTACAGAACAGAAGAGGTACATTTATAGAGACCTCAAGGTGAATAACATTAGTTGCAGTCACTGAACACCAGCAGTAACTTTTTAATGCATATCATTTTATACATGTTTCACATGCAGTGAATATATTTATTTTAATTCCGGTCTCTGAGCAGTCAGATATTGATACAGATAATTCTGATATTGAGCACCATGCTCCCACACTGCCACCTCTGCTTGACCTGAAATAGATGCTCTGTTCCGCAATTATTTAAACCAAGTGTATTCGTGGAGGAACAAACTTATATTTTGTAACGTGGGGGTCGCAGGGAATCAGTAGCGACAATAAGAGTGAGGTCAGTGATGTATCTGTTTGTCAGTTGGTAATAAGAATGAAGTCGGTGATACACCTGGAAGGTAAAGGCAGTAGGGATGAGGTTAGCCATGCACCTGGATGTGTATTGACAATCAGAGCAATTCAGTAATGTATCTGTGCAGGTTGTGAAAGGAGAGTGCGCTCACTGCTGTTCCTAAATACCTGGTTCCAATAAGAATCAGGTTATTTCTGCATCTGCAGGGACAGGTGTAGCATCGGGGAAACACAAGATAAAACTCCATCTGCAATTTCCCCAGCAAACACACCCAGGGCAGGGACAGCGGGCGGATGTTTGAGTTGTGTGGAGTGGGGGGCTGTGTGTGGAGTGAAAGTTTATTATGGAAGTGAGGGGGAGAGTGATGAGTTGAGAGGCGGTGCATTGAGATGAGGGGGAGTTTGTTGAGGTGAGGGGGAAAGTTAAAATGAGATGGCGGGAGCTGAGGCGAGACAGAGTGCTGAGATGAGAAGGGAGCTGATATGAGAGAGGGAGAATGTTGATGTGAGACAGAGTGTAGGATTTGGCCCCGCGCTCTCCCCAAATTCGGATAATCCCACCAGAGGTAATTGGATCTTGACACGGTCTGTGCCCATCTGCTCCGACTCCCATGCGGTGTGGGACGGGAAATTCATATCTTGGGGATCTTGAGGTGAGGAGCGTCGAGATGA
The DNA here is from genome assembly GCF_964213995.1 of Mustelus asterias. NCBI lineage: Eukaryota > Metazoa > Chordata > Chondrichthyes > Carcharhiniformes > Triakidae > Mustelus > Mustelus asterias. The sequence goes on along the minus strand of NW_027590093.1, from coordinate 745,281 downwards.
GATGGGTAGTTTTGTGGTGCGTGTGGTAATGTAGAAGTGAGCGGGAGGATTGATGTGAGGGGGGAACATGTTAAGGTGGGAGGGGGAGAGTTGTGTTGATTGGGGGAGTGTTGAATTGAGAGCGCGTGTTCTGGTGAGAGGAATTGATGTTAACCCTCTATGGGACAATGTAAATGTGAGAGGGAGAACTTAGAAGCGAGACGGATAGTGTTGAGGAGAAAGGGTGTCATGTCTGTGTGATAGAGATTGTGTAGAGAGGGGAAGGGGAGTATTGAGGTGAGCGGGGGGGTGTTGAGGTGAGGGAGTGTGTTGAAGTGACAGGATAGTGTTGGTGTGAGAGAGAGAGTCTTGGGGTAATGGGGAGTGCTGAGTTGAGAGTGAGAGTGTTAATGTTGTCATGTGAGTGGACCTTTAAGCAATTTTGTTTAAATCGTGCAGCTTCCATGGAGGTGTAGATAAGCTGTGGCAGTCAGGTGGTGGTTTTCTCTTGATCTTTTAGTTTTGTTTTGGGAAGCAGTTTAGCAGCAAGCTCAGAAGCAATCTCTCTCCCTCTCCCTGTCCTTCTCTTTTGAAAAGGCTGTGTTTTGTGGAACAGACTCGACTACAACCTCTGCTGAGTTTCTCAAGGGATTTTGAGCATTCAGCCCAGGAGGCTGGACACGTGTAATAATTCGGCATTAACCTCTGCTGTATTGTGGTGATTTGGAGGGTTTTGTGGATTGGATGTTGGCTTTGGTTGGAGCACACTAGAGATATTTCCTTCAGAGTTGTACATTATCGTGGTTGTTGTGTTTCTTGTTTGTAATTGTTAAAAGTTCTTGCTAATTGTCTTACTATACATGTCAACAATATTCTTAATGAAACTTTGTTTTGAATAAGAGTTCCTCGTGGGTCAGTTCACTCATACCTGAAGTGAAACCTCCCATGCTCCTTCTAGCCAGATTCAAGGTAAAGAGTTACAGGTCACTCGAGCTTCATGGAACAACTGGGAGTATCCAACCTGACTGAGAACAACAGGGGGCTCCGGGATTGAAACCTGTATTTCTGGATTGATTTGGGATTGGTGAACTCAGACAGTGAGCGGTGAGCAGATTTGTGTTTTCTTTTCAGGTGTTGTATTCCAGTTTAGATAGGGAGTGTGGTTTGGATTAATGTCTCTTTCAGAGGCTCAGAGGTTTCTGCGGTTGGAGGAAGTCACGCAAGTTACCTGACAGATAGTGACTAAAGCAAAGCTTTTGGAATTGGAAACGCATTGCAGTTGACATTGCCTGACAGAGTACAGAAAGGAGAGATAATTGTGGCAATAGCACAACATTTGGAATTGTCAGAAGCTCAGTCAGAATCGTTGGAAATTCAGTTACAAATGAAAGTGACTCAATATAAAAAATAATTAAAACTATTTGAATTACAGGGAAAAGAAAAGGAAAGGGAGGAACAGCAAGCAAAATCATTGAATCAATCTGAATTACAGGCAAAAGGGAGAAAGGAGGCAAGGGAAAAATAGAGAGACTTTGAACATTGGAAACTGGCCTTCAAATGTAAACATCGTGTCTGATTGGCGGAGGTAAAGGGTAAAGTACAGTCTGAGGGTAGGGATGAGGATAGTGAGAGAAGGAGGGGCAGAAAATACATCAGGAGATATAAAAGGCACTGTTACAATAATCATGGGGGACTTCAATATGTAGGTTTCTAAGATTCTAAGGTGGACTGGGAAAATCAGGTCTGTCGTGGATCCCAAGAAAAGGAATTTGTGGAATGTCTAAGAGAGGGTTTTTAGAGCAGCTTGTGACAGAGCCTACTACAGAACAGGCAATTCTGGATTTGGCGATGTGTAATGAGGCAGACTTGATTAGGGAACTGAAGGTGAAGGAACCCTTCGGGAGGAGTGACCACAATATGATAGAATTTACCCTGCAGTTTGAGAGGAAGAACCTGGCATCAGATGTAAAGGTATTTGAATTAAATAAAGATAACTACAAGGACATGAAGGTGGAGCTGGCCAGAGTTGATTGGAAAGGGAGCCGAGCAGGGGAGACAGTGGAACAGCAATGACAGGAGTTCTTGAGAGTTATTTGGGAGGCACAACAGGAATTCATCCCAAGGAGGAGGCAACATGCCACAGGGAGGACGAGGAATCTATGGCTGACGGGGAAGCCAAGGACAGCAAAAACACAAAAGGGAAAGCATCCTTAGTGGCAAGGATTAGTGGGAAGGCAGAAGATTGGGAAGCGAGCAGAGGACAACTTAAAAAAGCAATAAGAGGGGAGAAGATGAAATATGAGTGAAAGCAAGCTTGTATTATAAAAGAGGAGAGGAGGAGGTTTTCCAATATAAGTTAAGAGAGAGGCAAAAATACCCATTGGATCACTGAAAAATGAGGCTGGAGAACGAATAATAGGAAACAAAGAAATGGCAGAGGAACTGAATAGTTTGCATCAGTCTTCACGGTTGAAGACACCAGTGGGATGCCAGAGCTCCAGGAGAGTCGGGGGACACAGGTGGGTGTAGTGGCCATCACTCAGGAAAGTGTTCTGGGGAAACTGAAAGGTCTGTGGGTGGATAAATCACCTGGACCGGATGGAGTACACCCCAGGTTTCTTAAAGACATAGCTGAGGAAATTGTGGTGGCATTGGTGGTGATCTTTCTTTGATAAGGCGCAGCATAGGAGACTGTGATATAAGTTAAGTGTCAATGGTGTTGAGGGTAAGATCCTGGCATGGATAGAGGATTGGCTGACTGGCAGAAGGCAGAGAGTGGGGATGAAGGGATCTTCTTTCAGGATGGCAGCCGGTGACAAGTGGCGCGCCTCAGGGGTCGGTGCTGCGACCACAACTTTTCACAATACACATTAATAATTTGGAAAAACGAAATGAAGGCACTGTTGCTAAGTTTGGTGATGATACAATGATATGCAGAGGGACAGGGAGTATTGCTGAAGTGGGAGGGGGAGGAGGAGGGCTGCAGAAGGACTTGGACAGGTTAGGACAGTGGATAAAGAGGGGGCAGATGGAATACAATGAGGAAAAGTGTGAGGTTATGCTCTTTGGAAGGAGGAATGGAGGCATAGACTATTTTCTAAATGGGGATATGCTTCGGAAATCAGATGCACAAAGGAATTTGGGAGGCCTTGTTCAAGATTCTCTAAAGGTTAACCTGCAGGTTGAATCGGCAGTTAGGAAGGCAAGTGGAATACTGGCAATCTTGTCGAGAGGCCCCGCGCCAGGTTCAGACCCACCCAGGTTCAGACAGAGACGCTGTTCAGATTCACACAAGGTTCGGACTCGGATCATGTTCAGATTCACACCGTGTACAGACTCACCTCAGCTTCACAATCATAGAAACATTGAAATATAGGAACAGCAGGAGCAGGCCATTCGGCCCTTCGACCCAGCTCCGACATTCAGTTTGATCAGGGATCATCATCAACTTCAATATCCTGACCATCCCTTTCTCCCATATCCCGTGAGCACTTTAGCCCCAAGAGCGATACATAATTTCTTCCTGAAATCACGAAAGGTTTTGGCCTCAGCTACTTTCTGTGGTAGCGAAGTCCATAGATCATCAGAGTGGAGAAATTTCTCCTCACCTCTGATCTAAAAGGTTGATGCTTATCCTCAAACCATGAACCCTAGTCCTCAACTCCCTGATCATCAGGAACATTCTTTCTGAATCTACCCTGTCTAAACATGGTCCAATAATATATGTTTCACTCTAATGAACTCCAATGAATAAAGCCCTAACCGACTGAGTCTCTCTTCATATCACAGACTTGCCATCCCAGGAATCAGCCTGGTAAACATTCGCTGTACTCCCTCGAGAGCGAGGATATCCTTCCTCAGATAAGGACACCAAAACTGCACACAGTACTCGAAGTGTGGCCTCAGCAATGCCCTGTACAACTGCAGTGACACATCTCTCTTCCTGTACTCCAATCGTATCCCTATAAAGGGCAGCATTACAGTTCTCTTCTTTCCTGCCGGTTGTACATGCGCGCTGACTTTCACTTACTGATGCATACGGACACCAAGGCCTCTCTCAATTTACACCCATTCAAATAATAATCTGTCTTCCTATTATTGATGCTAAAGTGGATAACCTCACATTTACCCACATTTTACTGCAACTGCTTTGCACGTGCCCACACATTGAGCCTGTTCAAATCACACTGAAGCATGTCTGCATGTTTCTCACAGCTCACCCTCACACACCTTTTATCATCTGCAAATTTGGAGATGATACATTTAGTTCCATTTTCAGAATAATTAATATATAATGTGAGCAGTTGGGGTCCGTGCACAGATTCCTGCGGTACCCCACGAGACACTGACTGCTAATCAGAAAAAGGCCCATTTATTGCCAACTCTTTGCTTTCTATCAGTGAACCAGCTTTCTATCCGTCTCAAAACATTGCCTGTAATCCCATGTGCTTTCACTTTACATGGCAGTCTGCTATGTGAGACCTTGTCGAAAGCCTTCTGAAAGTCTCAGTAAACACATCTGCTGACGTCACTTTCTGAACTGTAATGTCTGGGTGACACCTACCCACACTGGACCTGGCCGTAAGGGGCCGGGCAGTAAGGGACACAAGACACAGCAATACCTCTCCACCCACTTGCCTAAACTCCCACACTTACCCCAGCTCTCAGTGCTTCACTCACTGCAGCTTGCACTCTGTGGAGCTCCCTGAGTGGGCACATGTCACAGGCCTCAGTTTGGTAGTTTATATTTGCCCGTGTCCAACTCATGAACCTGATTGAAGTCACTGCCCCCCCCTCCCCCTCTAGGTCTGAGTAACCGCCGAGGGCTGACCACCTTGGAAGCCTTTTTTGGAGTTTCAATGCTGGGTCCGGTTCCTGCTGCTCAGCCTCGGAAGTGAGTGGGGTTCAGCAGACCGGAGCTCGCCTCTTCCACCATGAGCGTATGGCCCGAGTTCCCTTTATCAAATGACAATGTGATCGGGAGGCTAAACCCACTGTGTCCATTTCAGACTCCGATGTTCCCATTGGCGGAGATGGAGAACAGGAGCCGGAGAGCCTGGAATTCTTTCCAAAGTTCCCGGTCTGCTGGGAATTGATTTTTCCTGCACGGCCTGGGGCTTCATGGCTTGTAGATGATTGAAGCATTCCCATAGGATGGTATCTCCCAAGCGGACTTGATAGGAAACTGGCCCTGTTCCAGACTCGACCGTGCCTCATAACCACGCGGATCCATTGCCATGATTCTTTACCAATAACCTATCACCTGCCTTGAGGTGCCTCTCCCGGCTGGTGGGAACGGCACTGGGTGTTAGCTCTCGCCCTCAGAAGGACTTAACACTGGGTGGAGTGAACTTCCTATGACCAACTCTGCTGGGGCTATTCCAGTTGTTGAAGAGGGGAGGTCGGGGGGAGGTTGGAGGGTGTCATTCTGTGATTGAAGATGAAATCTGGATGGTTTGGTGTCCAAAGAGACTGAGGGATGGTATTTTGAACCTGCTTTTACTGTTTGGGCCGCTCTTGCTGCCAGGCCGTTGGATGATGGGTAATATGACACTGCCCTAACGTGTCAAATTCTGTCCAACTTCATCGAATGCACAAATTCCTGGCTGATGAAGGGTGGTCCATTTTCACAAACAAACACCTGCGGGATCCCGGGTATCATGAAAGAGGTGTGAAGTTTCTCCACTCTTGTCCTTGTGTTTGAGTAACTCACCCTGTGCACGGCCATCCATTTTGAATCAGCATCTACCATTACAGGAACATAGACCCCATGAACGGACCGGCACTGTCCATGTGCAGCCACGTCTACGGATGTCCTGGCTATTCCCAAGTGTGAAGAGTAGTAATTGGTGGTACTTCTGCCCTTGTTGATATTCTCAACACTGACCAACGGGCAAATATTCGTATCCATACCTGGCCACCAGACATGGCAACTTGGAGGATGTTCAGTTTGCCACTCCTGGGTGGCCATGGTAATGTTCACCATGGGATGGTGACCCTGGCTCAGGATGACACTCTAGAACCCCACAGGAGTGTACCATCTTCCACAGTCAGCTGCTCTCTGCCATTCCAATATGGGTGCAATTCAGGCTGTAACGGCCTTTTGGATTCCCCCATCAGCACTCGCTGCTTCAATTCATTCAGGAATGGGGAATCTTACGTCCACAGCCGAATATTATTGGCTGCCACTGGGAGAGTTTTGAGAAAGTTCATGATTACCGTCTCTTCCATTGGGAATATGACAAGTGTCTGTTAATCGTAGCCAACTCAAGGCACCGACCTGAACGACTCGGCCTCCTGGAAGGTGTTCCAATCAATAATGGTAGGCGGACAGTAATAAAGCCCACAGCTGGATATGGGCCAATATTATGGGCTGCACCGTCATGCAGGTCCTTCTGGAATTTCTTTGCCCAAACTATCACCGTAGACGAGGTGTCACAGTGGTTAGCGCTGCTGCCTCATAACGCCAGAGACGTGGGTTCAATTCCTGGCTTGGGTCATTGTCTGTGCGGAGTCTGCACATTCTCTCCGTATCTGCGTGGGTTTACTCTGGTTTCTCTGGTTTCCTCCCACTGTCTGAAAGACGTGCTGGGTAGGTGCAGTGTCCATGCTAAATTCTCTCTCAGTGTGACCCGAACAGGCACCAGTGTGTGGCGACTCGGCGATTTTCACATTAACTTCATTGCAGTGTTAATGTCAGCCTACATTTGACACTTTATAAATGTTAAACTTCCTCTGAGTATGAATTGTTGAATATCGCTGGGAAACCTCATCTAGCTGTCAGTATAAGTGCACGTGAATAAGTTCATAATTGGAAACAAGAATCCTCCTGCCAGCTTTGAAGCTAAGTCCTCGATCAGAGGGATTGGGTATTTATCCAGCTGTGAGAAACAGTTTACCGTTTGTTTAAAATTTCCCAGTACAAAGTATTTGTGTTCACTCTTGGGACTTGGGTGTCACTGGCCGGCCAGCATTTATTGCCCATCCCGAGTTGCCCATGTTCAGAGGGCAATTAAGTGTCAACCACTTTGAGTCACATTTAGTCCTGACCACACAAGGACGACAGATTTCCTTCCCTGGGACATTGGTGAACCAGATGGGTTTTTCCGAAAATCGACACTGGTTTTATGGTCACCAGCTGATTCTGAATTCCAGATATATTTATTCAAATTCCACCATCTGCTGTGACGGGATTCGAACCCGGGTGCACAGAACTTTAGCTGAGTTTCTGTATTAATAGTGTAGTGATAAAACCACCAGTCCATCACATCCACACCCAGAGTGTACACACCCTGACTTCCGGTAACCGAGACACACCATATTATATACGTCTGCAGGGCTCCCGGATTGGACAGCATTAACTGTCTCAATCAGGGAGCTCATATTCCAATAACTCCACCTGATGGTTATCGTTAAAGTCATTAAGTCTGTCTCTCTCTCTGTCTCTTTCTGTCTTTCTGTGCATCCCTCTCTGTATCTCTCTCTCTCTCTGTGTATATATATATATATATATCTGCCTGTTTCTCTGTGTCTCTTACTGTCTCTCTGCATCTCCCTCATTCATCTGCTCTCTACACTCTTCCTCTGTGTCTCCTCCTCCCCCTCAGTCTCACTCTCCTCCTCCCTCTCCTTCTCTGTCGCCCTTTTCTTATTTCTCTGTCTTTCTCTCTCTCTCTACTTCGCTCTGTCTTTTGCTCTTGCTGTGTCCATTGTACTCCTTCAGTCTCACTGTTTCAAATTCGCTGACGCTCTCTGTCTCTGTCTCTGTTTCTCTCTGCCTCTCTTTCTGTCTCCCTTTCCGTCTTAGTCTCCCTCTCTCATTACATTCTGCCATCTGTCTCCCTCTGTCTCCCTTTCTCATTCCCTGTCCATCTCCCTCCCCATTTCCCCCAATCTCTATCCCTGTTTTTCTCGCTCTGAGAGTCCCTATCTGTCTCTGTCCTTTTTATTTCTCTCTCTCTGTTTCCTCCCTGTATCTGTTAGAAACTCTTTCAAACTGTGTCACGCTCCATGTATTTGTACCCTTCCCTCTCTCTGTCAACCTCCGTCTCTCTATCACTCCCAGTTTTGCTCTCACTGCCCTCTCTCTCTCTTTATCTGTCACTCTCTCTGTCTCTGTGAGGCTGCTCGTTATTTATATTTGAAAGTCCATTAGAAAGAGTCAGGGGTCTTGTAGTTGTAGTTTCCTGTCAGGGTCGAATGAGTTGAAGAATTGCAGTAAGGGGAGCTGTCAGCAGATTTTTCAGCTGCTGCCTGAAGTGAGTCTGTGTCACAGCATAAATGGCAGTGTTTGTACAACAACTTGTGAGTTGCAACATGAAACCAAATTCCATAACATAGTAATCTAACCAGACCGGCCGATAGTCCAAATAATACATCCGAGAACATATAGAATAAACCATTAATGTCGACCATAAGAGGATGAAATTGGCTGAGATAACAAACAGTAAAATGATGGATTTCCTGCGACTCTCCATCTCTGGGTCTCTGGGATTCTCCCCACTGCTGTGAGTCCGGAGTCTCCTGCGGGCTCTGCTGCTCATTAAAATGTGTCTGACGGTGAAAACGTTGAGCAGCAGAATCAGGGCGAACGGGACAGCCGGGGTTAGAATGTGGTGGAGGAACTCGATTGTTGTCCAGACCGGAGATCCCATCACATCCTCTGTGACATCACAAAACCAGGGGTAGTTCATCAGCCGATATCTATTTAATAACATAAAATACCAGAAAATGTTCTTTAAACAGCTCAGCACCGTCACTGTTCCCAGAACCACAGCCGACGATTTCTCACTGCAATATTTACTCTTCAGCTTGGGGCAGCAAATGGCCACAAATCGATCAAAGGTGAATGTGACGGTGAACCAGACAGAACAGTCAGTGGCTGCATAAAGCAGGACGGCGTGGATGTTACACACGGGGACCCAGTGCAGGAAATAAAACTGTTCCCAATAAAGAATGGGAATGTGTCTGAATATCAGGTCGAGGATAACGACCAGCACATCCCCCACTGACATGGCCACCAGGTAACGAGTCACACATTTGGACAGACCACAGTTTCTGCTCGTCAGTGTCACAATTGTGATTATGTTCACTGTCAGGAAGGGAAATAAAGAATAAAATTAGACAGGATTCAGGGAAAGATGTTATCATTTGGACTGAGGATGGGTTGAAATAAAAAAGAATGTACACACATAAAATCACTTCAATCTTTTTTTTAAAAATCCATCATGTCTTTTGCAGTGTGAGAGGAAAGTGGAGCATCCGGAGGAAACCCACACAAACACGGGGAGCAGGTCCAAACTCCACACACACAGTGACCCAAGCCTGGAATTGAACCCAGGTCCCAGACGCTGTGAGTCAGCAGTGCTAACCACTGTGTCACCGTGCAGTCCATGGTAGCAACACAGTGGTATACATTTGGGAGAGAGCTTTCCGGAGAGTCCACAACATTGACCCTCACTCAGCTACAAGGATGAGGGAGTAAACCCTGACAGAAAATCCAGACTGGAGTCCTGTAGATGGTAATCTGTCGTCTCGCAAACAGTTTACTGACAACCCCTGCATCAGTGCTGGTACCAAAGAGGGCTGGTTTGACCCTTGCCTCTGGACAATACTAACAATTGGCAGAGGGAGATCCTGATGTCTTGACAGCACAGAATCTCTATTATATTTACACAGAACTGTACCCTGGAGAGGAGATCACAGCATTGTGGCCACTGTTAGCGCAACACAGGAAAAAATAGTAATCTCACACTCGATTGGCACAGAACACAACTTCCAGTGTTTGCTTTCAAGAGTGGGAGAAAGCTTCAATGTTCAGCGAATCGCTATCGTCCATAATGCTCAGTGCGATTACTGCTGTCCCACGTTGGTCTACTGGACCAGTGCAGCTGCATCAGTCCTCTCTCGGCAGGAAGGTTGCCAATCTATGCACCAGGTAAAACTCAAACAAAGGCCAGTGCCAAAGGAAAAGCCAAGCAGGCTGCCTTAATGCCTATCGTCCGGTGACTCTGATGTCCAATATTATGAAATACATCAAAAGGTTAGTCATGGTATGAATCAGTTCCGGCTTCCCAGATTGCCTGGATCCACGACAGTTCACCGACATCCACAACAGGTCCACAATGCCATCTCCCTGGCCCGACAGTGAACCCTGGAACACAGACTCGTGTTTATCAACTACAGCTCAGCCTGCAACACCATTAGTCCTACGAAACTCATGTCCAAAGTCCGTGGCCCTGGGCTTGGCTCCTGCCTCTGCAATTGGATCCTCAACTTCCTAATCCATAGACAGCAAAATTAAGGACAATCAACAACATCTCCTTCACAATCATCCTGAAAAGCGGTGCGCCGTAAGGCTGCGTCCTCAGCCCCTTACTATACTCCTTATACACTGGTGACTGTGTGGCCAAATTCCCCTCCAACTCCATTTCCAAGTTTGCTGATGACACCTGCAGTGGGTCGGAGGAAGAGACAGAGAATCTGGTGAACTGGAGCGACAACAATAATCTCTTCCTCAATGTCAACAAAGCAAATCGACTTCTGGAAGCCTAGTGGAGTACATGCCCCGATCTACATCAATGGGATGAAGTTGAAATAGTCGAGAGCTTCACGTTTTAGGGTCCACATCACGAAACACCTTTCCTGGTTCCTCCATGACGTCCCTATAATTAAAAAAGTCTCCGAACGCCTCTATTTTCTCAGAGGTTTACAGACATTTGGCATGTCAGCTGTGAGTACACCAACTTTTACAGATGCACCATAAACAACATTCTAGCTTGGTATGGCTCCTGCTCTGTCCAAGACTGCGAGAAACTTCAAAGCTTGGTCAATGCAGACCAGTCCATCACTCAAACTAACCTCGCACTCATTAACTCTGTCTAAACGTCCCGTTGCCTCACAAAAGCTGTTTGTAGTGTACATTGATGGTCCAGACATGAATGTGTGAGGTGTGATCAGTAAGTTTGCAGATGATACAAAAATTGGTGGTGTGGTAAATATTGAGGAGGAAAGCCTTAGATTACAGGAATCATAGAATCCTACAGTGCAGAAGGAGGCCATTCAGCCCATCGAGTCTGCACTGAGCACAATTCAGGAATAGCGCACCACGGACATAAACTCTTCTCACTTGTTCCATCAGAGAAAAAGATAAAAAATGTGTGAGGTCATGGACCAACCGACTCATAGAATCACTACAGTGCAGAAGGGGGCCATTTGACCCATCGAGTCTACACCGACAACAATCCCACCCAGGCCCTATCCCCAAAGTCCCACATATGTACCCTGCTAATCCCCCAAACATACATATCCCAGGACGCTAATGGGCAGTTAACATGGCCAATCAACCTAACCTGCACATTTTGGACTGTGGGTGAAAACCGCAGCATCCGGAGCAAACCCATGCAGACACGGGTAGAATGTGCAAATTCCACACAGACAGTGATCCAAGCCAGGAATCGAACTCAGGTTCCTGTGAGACAGCAGCGCTAACCATTGTGCCACCATGCTGCCGACTCAGGAACAGCTTCTCTGCTGCCATCAGACGTTTGAATGGACCCACATTGCATTAAGATGATATTTTACTACATCCTAGCTATGACTGCAACATTACATTCTGCCCTCTCTCCTTCTCTATGTACAGTATGCTTTGTCTGGATGGCACTCAAGCAACAACACTGTGTATCCAATGTTATGAAATGCATCAAAAGGTTCGTCATGGCATGAATCAATTCCGGCCTCCCAGATTGCCTGGATACACTACAGTTCACCTACCTCCCCAACAGGTCCACAGACACCATCTCCCTGGCCCAACACTGAATTCTGTAACACTGTAACCCTGAACATAGAGAATTTAGAGAGTGCAGAATGTAATGTTGGACTCAGAGCTAGGGTGTAGAATAAGATCATCTTAATACGATGTGGGTCCATTAAAACGTCAGATGGCAGCAGAGAAGAAGCTGTTCCTGAGTTGGCAGCATGGTGGCACAATGGTTAGCACTGCTGTCTCACAGGGACCTGAGTTCGATTCCCGGCTTGGATCACATATTTATTATATGTGAAAATAATAAACCAAATCAAATCAGTCTTTTGTATCTCAAGCTGAAACATCAGCACGATGTGCCCTGAACTTACCAATGAACTTATGCAGGTTGATGATGTACACGGGACGGCTGTGATCGAGACTGAATTTACAAGGCTGAATGTGGACATTGGGGAGCTGCGAGAAACTGGACTTGCTCACAGTGGATTCTTTCCAGAGGAACACCACACGTTCTTGTAATAGGAGAAATCCCAACAGGCGAGATGTGAGAATGGAACAAAGTAAAAAAAAAGCTTCACTGGTGCTGATGGAATCCCAGAAATTGAAATGGGATCCCTGATGCTGTGAGGCAGCAGTGCTAACCACTGTGCCATACTGCCAACCGGCAAGGTGCCCTGGAGATATCCAAGATCACGGCCAGGACACCACCATCACCATATCCGTGATAGGGAAATAATTGGAAAACAATTTGAAGGAAAGAATTAATCTCCACTTCGAGAGGTAAGGATTTATGAACAATAGTCAGCATTCCTTTGACAGGGGGAGATCATGTCTAACAATTCGCTGGAATATATTGAGGAGGTGACTGGATGAGGAGATGAGGGAAGTGCAGTCGATGTAGTCTACGTGTTCTTCAGAAAAGCTTTTGACAAATATGGGAGACTGAACAAGGAAGTGATTCCGACTGGAACCAGGTCAATTTGGTAAATTATATTCAAAATTGGCTGAGTGGCAGAGGGCAGAGGGTGATGGTGGCAGGTTGATTTTGTGACTGCAAGCCTGTGTTCAGTGGGGTTCCACAGCGATCGATGCTGGGTCCCTTGCTGTTTGGAGTGTACATTGATGGTCGAGACATGAATGTGTGAGGTATGATCAGTAAGTTTGCAGATGATACAAAAATTGGTGGTGTGGTAAATATTGAGGAGGAAAGCCTTAGATTACAGGAATCATAGAACCCTACAGTGCTGAAGGAGGCCATTCAGCCCATCGAGTCTGCACTGAGCACAATCCCACCCAGGCGATATCCCCTGAACCCCATGCATTTACCCAAGCAATTATCCCTGACAGTAAGTCCAGTATATCCTGGCCAATCCACCTAACCCACAAGTCTTCCGACTGTGGGCGGAAACTGGAGCACCCAGGGGAAACCCATGCAGACACGGGGAGAATGTGCAAACTCCACACAGATGTGTTCCAAGACAGAAATTGAACACACGTCCCTGGCGCTGTGGGGCAGCAGTGCTAACCACTGTGCCACCGTGCTGAGGAAACTGAAAGGCTGGGCAAATGGGCAAATGTAATTTACACCTGACGAATGTGACGCCATGCATTTGGGACGACTATCCGGGCAAGGAAATGTACCATGTCCGGTCGAGTCTGAGGAAGTGCAGAGGACCAGAATGAATTTGGGCTGCAGATATGTGGATCCCTAAAAGCAGCAAGACAGGTAGATGAGGTGGTTAAGACAACATGTAGGATACTTGCCTTTAGCAGCCGCAGCATAGAATATAAGAGCTGGGAGGTGATGATGGAAGTTTATAAAACGCTGGTTAGACCAGAGCAAGAGAACTGTGCACAGCTCTGGTCATCACACTACAGGAAGGATGTGATTACACTGGAGACGGTGGAGAGGAGATTCACCAGGATGCTGCCTGGGCTGGAGAGTTTCAGCTATGCGGAGAGGCTGGTTAGGCTGGGTTTTTTACCTTAGAGCAGAGACGGCTGGAGGTGGAGTGGGTGTAGTGGGTCGTGGTGGGGAATGCTTTCAGGTGGGGGCGGGGGGGGGGATCTGAGTGATATGTACAAAATTATGTGGCACATAGATAGGAAGAAACTTTTTCCCTTTAGTAGAGGTGTCAATAACCAGAGGGGCGTGGATTTAAGGTAAAGGGCAGATGTTTGTGTGGATTTGAGGGAAAATGTTTCCATCCACAGGGTGCTGGGATCTGCAGCTCACGGCCTGAAAGGATGGTAGAAGCGGGAACAACCACAAGAGGCATTTAGATCAGCAACTCAAACGCCAGAGCATATAATTATTAAACTAGAACGAGTGCAGAAAAGATTTACTAGGATGCTCCCGGGACTTGATGGATTGAGTTATAAGGAGAGGCTGAATAGACTGGGACTTTTTTCTCTGGAGCGCAGGAGGCAGAGGGGTGATCTTATAGAGGTCTATAAAATAATACCTTTTCCCAAAGGTAGGGGAGTCTAAAACTAGAGGGCACAGGTTTAAGGTGAGAGGGGAGAGATACAAAAGGGACCAGAGGGGCAATTTTTTCGCACAGAGGGTGGTGAGTGTCTGGAACGAGCTGCCAGAGGCAGTAGGAGAGGCGGGTACAATTTTATTTTTAAAAAAGCGTTTAGATAGTTGAATGGGCACGATGGGTATAGAGGGATATGGGGCAAATGTGGGCAATTGGGATTAGTTTAGGGGTTTAAAAAGAATGGGCAGTCCTCTTTCCATTCTGTAAACTCTATGACAAGGCTGTGGATCGAGTGCTGGAAAATGGGATTGGATTGGATAGGTGTTTGATGACCAGTTCAGACATAATGGCCGAATGGCCTCATTTTGTGCGGTTAAAACTCGATGGCTGTTGGACCTCCCACATCAGTGGCCCCATCACTTGCAGCTCTCACAGCGCTGGCTGGGATACCCACCACCTCCCAAACCTATCTGGTTGCAAATGCGCAATTGCAGCCAGCAGTGAGCTGCCTGGTCTGAGAGAGACACCTGTCAGCTCTCTGCTGCTGCAGCTCGCTTCAACACAGCAGCTGCCCCCAGGTAGTCCGGGGGTCCTCAGCTCTTTCTGAGCAGCCCCCGACCAGATATAGACCCAGCCCCCTCCCCACCACCTGGACCAATCACCCACCATTCCCCCACATCAATTGCATGCAGAGTGTCAGCAGGGCACCACTCCCTAACCCACTGTGCATGCAGAGAGGCAGCGAGACCCCCTCCCTACCCCACTGTGCATGCAGAGAGGCAGCAAGATCCCCCTCCCTACCCCACTGTGCATGCAGAGAGGCAGCGAGACCCCTCCCTACCCCACTGTGCATGCAGAGAGGCAGCGAGAACCCCTCACTACCCCACTGTCCATGCAGAGACGCAGCGAGACCCCCACCCTACCCCACTGTCCATGGAGAGAGGCAGCGAGACCCCTCCCTACCCAACTGTGCATGCAGAGAGGCAGAGAGACCCTCCCTACCCCACTGTACATGCAGACAGGCAGCGGGACCCCCTCCCTACCCCAGTGTGCATGCAGGGAGGCAACGAGACCCCCTTCCTACCCCACTGTGCATGCAGAGAGGCAGCGAGACCCCCCCCTACCCACTGTGCATGCAGAGAGGCAGTGATGCCCCCCTCCCTGCCTCCAACAATCACGTGCAGAGTGGCAGCGGGGACCACCCCACCCCACAGACAGCGGGCAGAATGGTAACGTGACCCTCTCCGACCCAGCAACTCCGTTCAGAGTCGGCCCCGCTGCCTTCAGTCTCCGCCCCTGTAGACCCCGCCACCTCATGCCCCACTCCCTGGTACTGCCCGGTGGGCATTGCCCAAGGGGCACCTACCTTTGCCCTCGACCTTGCCCGCTGCCCTCAATGGCCTTCAGTTCTCCCGGCGAGGTCATCATGACTCGTCCTCATACATGTGGCCAACTGCTTTCCTCACCGGACCCAACCTCTCCCGGTGAGGCTGCAAAGGCAAGTGTGGCGCACAATTCCATCCCAGGCTCGCTAATTTCATTGAAATTTGTGTTAAAATAGATTGAAATATTTTATTCAGCCTCTTGCCGGAAATGGGCAGGAGACTGAATCCGCTGTTTATCCATTGCCGGGGAAGGTTGCAAGAGGTGAGAAATGGGACGTGGACCTGAGTTCCAGGCTGTCACGCGGTTTTACTTGATCACCCCACCATCAATGGACAGGGAGTAGCTGTTATCCTGCCCTACCCCCTACCGTGTGTGTGTTGCGTGTGTCTATATTGTCTGTACCAGTATGCATGTGTGTGTGTGCGTGTTTGTGTGTGAGCAACAGAGGACCTGACGAGTGTTCCTAAGTGTGCGTTATTCTGGAGTGTTGCAGCAATTTTGGTTCTTGAATTTGTGTGTGAGTGGGAGTAAGTGTCGAAATCTGATTGCTTCGATCAACAAATGTGTGTATTAATGTATGTGTGTTTGGGTGTGTCTGTGTGTTTGTGTTCCTGTTGCTCTCGGAGAGATTGTGGTAGCACAGGGGATAGCATTGCTGCCTCACAGCACCAGAGGTCCTGGTTCAATTGCAGGCTTGGCCACTGTCTGTGCAGGTTCTGCATGTTCTCCCCATGTCTGCGTGGGTTTCCTCCGGGTGCTCCAGTTTCCTCCCACTATCTGAAAGTTGTGCTGGTTGGGTGCATTGGCCGTGCTAAATTTTCCCTCAGTGTACCTGAACAGGCACTGGAGTGTGGTGACTCGGGGATTTTTATAGTAACTTCATTGCAATGTTAATGTTCGCACACTTGTGACACTGATGAATAAATTTCAAATTTAATGAAATATGTTTTGTCTCTGTGAGATCCTGCTGTGCAGATATGACCAATAAAATTAATTCTGTGGCCTGGTGATTGGGTGGGTGAACTGGTGTTATATGCAGAGTGTGAAAAGGATTCTGTCTCAATATTTTACACACGAAGGAATAGTGTTTGAGGTCACATGTCTATGGAAAGTCACAGCACTCAGAAGACATCCCAGCCCATAGACCCTGAGACAATTGTCAGTGGCTGAAAGAATTAATAACCGGATACAGAGATTCACCAAGAGCAGCAAACCCAGTACAGGAAATGACAGGAAAATCAATACAGTGAAACAGCCTTTCTAGAATTAGGAACTGGACACAAGGGACGGGACTTTCCAGCCTCACTCTTCCCCAAGCTGCAAAATCCCACCCGTGTTCAACAGACCTTCCCATTCTCCGCCCCTCGCCTGCACCGATTCCCGTGGCGGTCGGGCCGGTCCAATTCCAGCCAGAGACTTACCCGGAACACCAACAATCGCCAGGAGGGGATAGTAAAAACATTGAATCACGAACAGTAGACATTCAATCCGATAAGTTGATGGCATCCAATAATCAGCAGTAAACCAAGAAATCCAATAGAATAAACTCCTGTCCTTGGTTGGAACATTCCAATCCATTGTTCCCAGATTCTGATCCATTGTTGGAAGATTCCAATCCAATGTTCCCAGATTCTGATCCATTGTTGAAACATTCCGGTTCATTGTTCCCAGATTCTGATCCATTGTTGGAAGACTCCAATCCATTGCTCCCAGATTCTGATCTCTCCTCTCCCTCCCTCTCTCTCCACAGCCGCTGATCTCTGTTGGTATCGAAGTTGCTGCTCCCGCTGACTCAATGGGACAACACATTGAACGGAATCCCTTATTAATAGAAGAGGGAAATCCCTCCAGGCACACTAATCGGATCCATGGAGACTCACATCAATTCCAGTCACTGAACAAAGAGCTTCACTTAACCCCCTTCAACCCAACACTTTTTATACCCAAAATAGAACAGTTACAGCCTCGATGGGGTGTTGAGGGTCAGGGAGGGATGGAAAGTTGGAAATAATGTAGGGTCAATATTAATTCGATATAGCAGAGATCACTCTGCTCGTGTTAATTTTGAGACGACGAGAATAGAAAAGCAGGGGTGTACTGCTGAGGGTTTATAAGACACTGGTCTGACCGCATTCAGAATATTGTCAGCAATTGTGGTCCCCGTATCTAAGGAAGGATGTGCTGGCCTTGGAGAGGGTTCAGAGCAGGTTCACAAGAATGATCCGGGGAATGAAAGACTTGACGCATGAGGAGCGTCTGAGGACTGGGGGTCCACACTCGATGCAGTTTGGAAGTATGAGGAAGGGGATCACATTGAAACTTACAGAATAATGAAAGGCCTGGATAGAGTGCACTTGGGGAAGATGTTTCCATTAGTTGGGGAGACTTGGACCCGAGGGCACAGACTCAGAGGGAAGGGATGGCCCTTTAGAAATGTGATGTGGAGATGGCGGTGTTGGACTGGGGTGTGCGCAGTAAGAAGTCTCACAACACCAGTTTCCCACTCACCTGATGAAGGAGCAGCGTTCCGAAAGCTCGTGATTCGAAATAAACCTGTGGGACTTTAACCTGCTGTTGTGAGACTTCTTACTTCAGAACTGAGACGAGGAGGAATTTCTTCAGCCAGAGGGTGGTGAATCTGTGAAATTCATTGCCACACAAGGCTGTGGAGGCCAGATCATTGACTGTATTTAATAAAGAGATAAATAGGTTCTTGACTGGTACAGCGATCAAGGGTTACGGGGAGAAAGCAGGAGAATGGGTTTGAGAAACTTATCAGCCAGAATTGAATGGTGGAGCCGGCTCAACGGGCCCAATGGCCTCATTCTGCTCTTATATCTTATTGTCTGATGGGTATCATGGTCGTGGTTTTTAGATGAAGTTAACGTCAATCAGGGTTGATATAGTCTGCTTAATCCAGGTTGTAGCAGATCTTATGTACAGCTCATGGACAGAACAATCTTAGTATAGGACTTCACACGGATCAATCTCTCAGCATTACGTACAGTACAGTCTTAGCTCGAGTCATCAGATAGAACTATCTCTCAGTGTTATGTACAGTACAGTCTGAAGCCTCAGATAGAACTATCTCTCAGTGTTATGTACAGGACAATCTGAGGATTCAGATCGAACTATCTGTCAGTGTTACGTACAGTACAGTCTGAAGCTTCAGATAGAACTATCTCTCAGTGTTATGTACAGGACAATCTGAGGATTCAGATAGAACTTTCTCTCAGTGTTATGTACAGTACAGTCTGAAGCTTCAGATAGAACTATCTCTCAGTGTTATGTACAGGAAAATCTGAGGATTCAGATAGAACTATCTGTCAGTGTTACGTACAGTAAAATCTGAAGCTTCAGATAGAACTATCTCTCAGTGTTATGTACAGTACAGTCTGAAGCTTCAGATAGAACAATCTCTCAGTGTTATGTACAGTACAGTCTGAAGCTTCAGATAGAACTATCTCTCAGTGTTATGTACAGGACAATCTGAGGATTCAGATAGAACTATCTGTCAGTGTTACGTACAGTACAGTCTGAAGCTTCAGATAGAACTATCTCTCAGTGTTATGTACAGGACAATCTGAGGATTCAGATAGAACTTTCTCTCAGTGTTATGTACAGTACAGTCTGAAGCTTCAGATAGAACTATCTCTCAGTGTTATGTACAGGAAAATCTGAGGATTCAGATAGAACTATCTGTCAGTGTTACGTACAGTACAGTCTGAAGCTTCAGATAGAACTATCTCTCAGTGTTATGTACAGTAAAATCTGAGGCTTCAGATGGAACTATCTCTCAGTGTTATGTACAGTACAATCTGAAGCTTCAGATAGAACTATCTCTCAGTGTTATGCACAGTACAATCTGAGGCTTCAGATAGAACTATCTCTCAGAGTTATGTACAGTACAATCTGAGGATTCAGATAGAACTATCTCTCAGTGTTACGTACAGTACAGTCTGAAGCTTCAGATAGAACTATCTCTCAGTGTTATGTACAGGACAATCTGAGGATTCAGATAGAACTTTCTCTCAGTGTTATGTACAGCACAATCTGAGGCTTCAGATAGAACTATCTCTCAGTGTTATGTACAGTACAGTCTGAAGCTTCAGATAGAACTATCTCTCAGTGTTATGTACAGGACAATCTGAGGATTCAGATAGAACTATCTGTCAATGTTACGTACAGTACAGTCTGAAGCTTCAGATAGAACTATCTCTCAGTGTTATGTACAGTAAAATCTGAGGCTTCAGATGGAACTATCTCTCAGTGTTATGTACAGTACAATCTGAAGCTTCAGATAGAACTATCTCTCAGTGTTATGTACAGTACAATCTGAGGCTTCAGATAGAACTATCTCTCAGTGTTATGTACAGTACAATCTGAGGATTCAGATAGAACTATCTCTCAGTGTTACGTACAGTACAGTCTGAAGCTTCAGATAGAACTATCTCTCAGTGTTATGTACAGGACAATCTGAGGATTCAGATAGAACTTTCTCTCAGTGTTATGTACAGCACAATCTGAGGCTTCAGATAGAACTATCTCTCAGTGTTATGTACAGTACAGTCTGAAGCTTCAGATAGAACTATCTCTCAGTGTTATGTACAGGACAATCTGAGGATTCAGATAGAACTATCTGTCAATGTTACGTACAGTACAGTCTGAAGCTTCAGATAGAACTATCTCTCAGTGTTATGTACAGTAAAATCTGAGGCTTCAGATGGAACTATCTCTCAGTGTTATGTACAGTACAATCTGAAGCTTCAGATAGAACTATCTCTCAGTGTTATGTACAGTACAATCTGAGGCTTCAGATAGAACTATCTCTCAGAGTTATGTACAGTACAATCTGAGGCTTCAGATAGAACTATATCTCAGTGTTATGTACAGTACAATCTGAGGCTTCAGATAGAACTATCTCTCAGTGTTATGTACAGTACAATTTGAGCCTTCTGATAGAACTATCTCTCAGTGTTATGTCCAGTGCAATCTGAGGCTTCAGATAGAACTATCTCTCCGTGCTATGTACAGAAGAACCTGATCATGAAGCTTCACATCAAACTTTCTCAGCGTTTTCTGTTGTGAGGTTGTAAGGAGGCAAGGGTGAGTTGAGGAGTGTGTGGGAGAAGGATACCGGGACACCTGAACAGAGTCAGCAGCACCTTGAGGAGAGTGTGAGAGGGACATCGGGACACCTGAACAGAGTCAGCAGCACCTTGAGGAGAGTGTGAGAGGGGCACTGGGATACCGGGACAGACAGTCAGCACCTTGAGGAGAGTGTGAGAGGGACACTGGGACAGACAGTCAGCACCTTGAGGAGAGTGTGAGAGGGGCACTGGGATACCGGGACAGAGAGTCAGCACCTTGAGGAGAGTGTGAGTGGTACACTGGGACACTGGTACAGGAAGTCAGCACCTTCAGGAGAGTGTGAGAGGGACACTGGGACACTGGGAAAGACAGTCAGCAACTTGAGGAGAGTGGGAGAGGGACACTGGGACACCGGGACAGGCAGTCAGCACCTTGAGGAGAGTGTGAGATGGGGGACACTGGGACACCGGGACAGACAGTCAGCACCTTGAGGAGAGTGTGAGAGGGACACTGGGACACCGGGACAGACAGTCAGCACCTTGAAGAGAGTGGGAGAGGGACACTGGGACACCGGGACAGTCAGCACCTTGAAGAGAGTGGGAGAGGGACACTGGGACACTGGGACAGACAGTCAGCACCTTGAGGAGAGTGTGAGAGGGACACTGGGACACCGGGACAGTCAGCACCTTGAGGAGAGTGGGAGAGGGACACTGGGACACTGGGACAGACAGTCAGCACCTTGAGGAGAGTGTGAGAGGGACACTGGGACATTGGAACAGACAGGCAGCACCTTGAGGAGAGTGTGAGAGGTACACTGGGACACTGGGACAGACAGTCAGCACCTTGGGGAGAGTGTGAGAGGGACACTGGGACACTGGGACAGACAGTCAGCACCTTGAGGAGAGTGTGAGAGGGACACTGGGACACTGGGACAGACAGTCAGCACCTTGAGGAGAGTGTGAGAGGGACACTGGGACAGACAGTCAGCACCTTGAGGAAAGTGTGAGAGGGACACTGGGACACCGGGACAGACAGTCAGCACCTTGAGGAAAGTGTGAGAGGGACACTGGGACACCGGGACAGACAGTCAGCACCTTGAGGAGAGTGGGAGAGGGACAGTGGGACAGACAGTCAGCACCTTGAGGAGAGTGTGAGAGGGACACTGGGACACTGGGACAGACAGTCAGCACCTTGAGGAGAGTGTGAGAGGGACACTGGGACACCGGGACAGACAGTCAGCACCTTGAGGAGTGTGTGAGAGGGACACTGGGGCAGACAGTCAGCACCTTGAGGAGAGTGTGAGAGTGACACCGGGACAGACAGTCAGCACCTTGAGGAGAGTGTGAGAGGGGGACAGTGGGACAGACAGACAGCACCTTGAGGAGAGTGTGAGAGGGGGACCCTGGGACACCGGCACAGACAGTCGGCACCTTGAGGAGAGTGTGAGAGGGACACTGGGACACTGGGACAGACAGTCAGCACCTTGAGGGGAGTGTGAGAGGGACACTGGGACACCGGGACAGACAGTCAGCACCTTGAGGAGAGTGTGAGAGGGACACTGGGACACTGGGACAGACAGTCAGCACCTTGAGGAGAGTGTGAGAGGGACACTGGGACATTGGAACAGACAGGCAGCACCTTGAGGAGAGTGTGAGAGGTACACTGGGACACTGGGACAGACAGTCAGCACCTTGGGGAGAGTGTGAGAGGGACACTGGGACACTGGGACAGACAGTCAGCACCTTGAGGAGAGTGTGAGAGGGACACTGGGACACTGGGACAGACAGTCAGCACATTGAGGAGAGTGTGAGAGGGACACTGGGACAGACAGTCAGCACCTTGAGGAAAGTGTGAGAGGGACACTGGGACACCGGGACAGACAATCAGCACCTTGAGGAAAGTGTGAGAGGGACACTGGGACACCGGGACAGACAGTCAGCACCTTGAGGAGAGTGGGAGAGGGACACTGGGACACAGGGACAGACAGACATCACCTTGAGGAGAGTGTGAGAGGGACACTGGGACAGACAGTCAGCACCTTGAGGAGAGTGTGAGAGGGACACTGGGACAGATAGCACCTTGAGGAGAGTGTGAGAGGGACACTGGGACACTGGGACAGACAGTCAGCACCTTGAGGAGAGTGTGAGAGGGACACTGGGACACTGGGACAGACAGTCAGCACCTTGAGGAGAGTGTGAGAGGGACACCGGGACAGACAGTCAGCACCTTGAGGAGAGTGTGAGAGGGACACTGGGACAGACAGTCAGCACCTTGAGGAGAGTGTGAGAGGGGGACAGTGTGACAGACAGTCAGCACCTTGAGGAGTGTGTGAGAGGGACACTGGGGCACCGGGACAGACAGTCAGCACCTTGAGGAGAGTGTGAGAGGGACACTGGGACACCGGGACAGACAGTCAGCACCTTGAGGAGTGTGTGAGAGGGACACTGGGGCAGACAGTCAGCACCTTGAGGAGAGTGTGAGAGGGACACCGGGACAGACAGTCAGCACCTTGAGGAGAGTGTGAGAGGGGGACAGTGGGACAGACAGACAGCACCTTGAGGAGAGTGTGAGAGGGGGACCCTGGGACACCGGCACAGACAGTCGGCACCTTGAGGAGAGTGTGAGAGGGACACTGGGACACTGGGACAGACAGTCAGCACCTTGAGGAGAGTGTGAGAGGGACACTGGGACACCGGGACAGACAGTCAGCACCTTGAGGAGAGTGTGAGAGGGACACTGGGACACTGGGACAGACAGTCAGCACCTTGAGGAGAGTGTGAGAGGGACACTGGGACACTGGGACAGACAGTCAGCACCTTGAGGAGAGTGGGAGAGGGACACTGGGACAGACAGTCAGCACCTTGAGGAGAGTGTGAGAGGGACACTGGGACAGACAGTCAGCTCCTTGAGGAGAGTGGGAGAGGGACACTGGGACACCGGGACAGACAGTCAGCACCTTGAGGAGAGTGTGAGAGGGACACTGGGACAGATAGCACCTTGAGGAGAGTGTGAGAGGGACACTGGGACACCAGGACAGACAGTCAGCACCTTGAGGAGAGTGCGAGAGGGACACTGGGTCAGACAGTCAGCACCTTGAGGAGAGTGTGAGAGGGGGACACTGGGACAGACAGTCAGCACCTTGAGGAGTGTGGGAGAGGGGGGCACTGGGACACCGCGACAGACAGTCAGCACCTTGAGGAGAGTGTGAGATTGGGACACTGGGACACAGGGACAGACAGTCAGCACCTTGAGGAGAGTGTGAGAGGGACACTGGGACAGACAGTCAGCACCTTGAGGAGAGTGTGAGAGGGACACTGGGACACTGGGACAGACAGTCAGCACATTGAGGAAAGTGTGAGAGGGACACTGGGACACCGGGACAGACAGTCAGCACCTTGAGGAGAGGGTGAGAGGGACACTGGGACAGACAGTCAGCTCCTTGCGGAGTGTGGGAGAGGGACACTGGGACACCGGGACAGACAGTCAGCACCTTGAGGAGAGTGTGAGAGGGACACTGGGACAGATAGCACCTTGAGGAGAGTGTGAGAGGGACACTGGGACACCAGGACAGACAGTCAGCACCTTGAGGACAGTGTGAGAGGGACACTGGGTCAGACAGTCAGCACCTTGAGGAGATTGTGAGAGTGGGACACTGGGACAGACAGTCAGCACCTTGAGGAGTGTGGGAGAGGGGGACACTGGGCCACCGCGACAGCCAGTCAGCACCTTGAGGAGAGTGTGAGAGGGACACTGGGACACCGGGACAGTCAGCACCTTGAGGAGAGTGGGAGAGGGACACTGGGACACTGGGACAGACAGTCAGCACCTTGAGGAGAGTGTGAGAGGGACACTGGGACAGACAGTCAGCACCTTGAGGAGAGAGTGAGAGGGACACTGGGACAGACAGTCAGCACCTTGAGGAGAGTGTGAGAGGGACACTGGGACAGACAGTCAGCACCTTGAGGAGAGTGTGACAGGGACACTGGGACAGACAGTCAGCACCTTGAGGAGAGTGTGAGAGGGACACTGGGACACCGGGACTGTCAGCACCTTGAGGAGAGTGGGAGAGGGACACTGGGACACAGGAACAGACAGACAGCACCTTGAGGAGAGTGTGAGAGGGACACTGGGACAGACAGTCAGCACCTTGAGGAGAGTGTGAGAGGGGCACTGGGATACCGGGACAGACAGTCAGCACCTTGGGGAGAGTGTGAGAGGTACACTGGGACACTGGGACAGACAGTCAGCACCTTGAGGAGAGTGTGAGAGGGACACTGGGACAGACAGTCAGCACCTTGAGGAGAGTGTGAGAGGGACACTGGGACAGACAGTCAGCACCTTGCGGAGAGTGTGAGAGGGACACTGGGACGTCGGGACAGACAGTCAGCACCTTGAGGAGAGTGTGAGAGGGACACTGGGACACTGGGACAGACAGTCAGCACCTTGAGGAGAGTGGGAGAGGGACACTGGGACAGACAGTCAGCACCTTGAGGAGAGTGTGAGAGGGGCACTGAGATACCGGGACAGACAGTCAGCACCTTGAGGAGAGTGTGAGAGGTACACTGGGACACTGGGACAGACAGTCAGCACCTTGGGGAGAGTGTGAGAGGTACACTGGGACACTGGGACAGACAGTCAGCACCTTGAGGAGAGTGTGAGAGGGACACTGGGACACTGGGACAGACAGTCAGCACCTTGAGGAGAGTGTGAGAGGTACACTGGGACACTGGGACAGACAGTCAGCACCTTGAGGAAAGTGTGAGAGGGACACTGGGTCAGACAGTCAGCACCTTGAGGAGAGTGTGAGAGGGGGACACTGGGACAGACAGTCAGCACCTTGAGGAGTGTGGGAGAGGGGGACACTGGGCCACCGCGACAGCCAGTCAGCACCTTGAGGAGAGTGTGAGAGGGACACTGGGACACCGGGACAGTCAGCACCTTGAGGAGAGTGGGAGAGGGACACTGGGACAATGGGACAGACAGTCAGCACCTTGAGGAGAGTGTGAGAGGGACACTGGGACAGACAGTCAGCACCTTGAGGAGAGTGTGAGAGGGACACTGGGACAGACAGTCAGCACCTTGAGGAGAGTGTGAGAGGGACACTGGGACAGACAGTCAGCACCTTGAGGAGAGTGTGACAGGGACACTGGGACAGACAGTCAGCACCTTGAGGAGAGTGTGAGAGGGACACTGGGACACCGGGACAGTCAGCACCTTGAGGAGAGTGGGAGAGGGACACTGGGACACAGGGACAGACAGACAGCACCTTGAGGAGAGTGTGAGAGGGACACTGGGACAGACAGTCAGCACCTTGAGGAGAGTGTGAGAGGGGCACTGGGATACTGGGACAGACAGTCAGCACCTTGGGGAGAGTGTGAGACGTACACTGGGACACTGGGACAGACAGTCAGCACCTTGAGGAGAGTGTGAGAGGGACACTGGGACAGACAGTCAGCACCTTGAGGAGAGTGTGAGAGGGACACTGGGACAGACAGTCAGCACCTTGCGGAGAGTGTGAGAGGGACACTGGGACGTCGGGACAGACAGTCAGCACCTTGAGGAGAGTGTGAGAGGGACACTGGGACACTGGGACAGACAGTCAGCACCTTGAGGAGAGTGGGAGAGGGACACTGGGACAGACAGTCAGCACCTTGAGGAGAGTGTGAGAGGGGCACTGAGATACCGCGACAGACAGTCAGCACCTTGAGGAGAGTGTGAGAGGTACACTGGGACACTGGGACAGACAGCCAGCACCTTGGGGAGAGTGTACGAGGTACACTGGGACACTGGGACAGACAGTCAGCACCTTGAGGAGAGTGTGAGAGGGACACTGGGACACTGGGACAGACAGTCAGCACCTTGAGGAGAGTGTGAGAGGGACACTGGGACACTGGGACAGACAGTCAGCACCTTGAGGAGAGTGTGAGAGGTACACTGGGACACTGGGACAGACAGTCAGCACCTTGGGGAGAGTGTGAGAGGGACACTGGGACAGACAGTCAGCACCTTGAGGAGAGTGTGAGAGGGACACTGGGACACTTGGACAGACAGTCAGCACCTCGAGGAGAGTGAGAGAGGGACACTGGGACAGACAGTCAGCACCTTGAGGAGAGTGTGAGAGGGACACTGGGACACTGGGACAGACAGTCAGCACCTTGAGGAGAGTGTGAGAGGGACACTGGGACACTGGGACAGACAGTCAGCACCTTGAGGAGAGTGTGAGAGGTACACTGGGACACTGGGACAGACAGTCAGCACCTTGAGGAAAGTGTGAGAGGGACACTGGGTCAGACAGTCAGCACCTTGAGGAGAGTGTGAGAGGGGGACACTGGGACAGACAGTCAGCACCTTGAGGAGTGAGGGAGAGGGGGACACTGGGCCACCGCGACAGCCAGTCAGCACCTTGAGGAGAGTGTGAGAGGGACACTGGGACACCGGGACAGTCAGCACCTTGAGGAGAGTGGGAGAGGGACACTGGGACACTGGGACAGACAGTCAGCACCTTGAGGAGAGTGTGAGAGGGACACTGGGACAGACAGTCAGCACCTTGAGGAGAGTGTGAGAGGGACACTGGGACAGACAGTCAGCACCTTGAGGAGAGTGTGAGTGGGACACTGGGACAGACAGTCAGCACCTTGAGGAGAGTGTGACAGGGACACTGGGACAGACAGTCAGCACCTTGAGGAGAGTGTGAGAGGGACACTGGGACACCGGGACAGTCAGCACCTTGAGGAGAGTGGGAGAGGGACACTGGGACACAGGGACAGACAGACAGCACCTTGAGGAGAGTGTGAGAGGGACACTGGGACAGACAGTCAGCACCTTGAGGAGAGTGTGAGAGGGGCACTGGGATACCGGGACAGACAGTCAGCACCTTGGGGAGAGTGTGAGACGTACACAGGGACACTGGGACAGACAGTCAGCACCTTGAGGAGAGTGTGAGAGGGACACTGGGACAGACAGTCAGCACCTTGAGGAGAGTGTGAGAGGGACACTGGGACAGACAGTCAGCACCTTGTGGAGAGTGTGAGAGGGACACTGGGACGTCGGGACAGACAGTCAGCACCTTGAGGAGAGTGTGAGAGGGACACTGGGACACTGGGACAGACAGTCAGCACCTTGAGGAGAGTGGGAGAGGGACACTGGGACAGACAGTCAGCACCTTGAGGAGAGTGTGAGAGGGGCACTGAGATACCGGGACAGACAGTCAGCACCTTGAGGAGAGTGTGAGAGGTACACTGGGACACTGGGACAGACAGCCAGCACCTTGGGGAGAGTGTAAGAGGTACACTGGGACACTGGCACAGACAGTCAGCACCTTGAGGAGAGTGTGAGAGGGACACTGGGACACTGGGACAGACAGTCAGCACCTTGAGGAGAGTGTGAGAGGGACACTGGGACACTGGGACAGACAGTCAGCACCTTGAGGAGAGTGTGAGAGGTACACTGGGACACTGGGACAGACAGTCAGCACCTTGGGGAGAGTGTGAGAGGGACACTGGGACAGACAGTCAGCACCTTGAGGAGAGTGTGAGAGGGACACTGGGACACTTGGACAGACAGTCAGCACCTTGAGGAGAGTGAGAGAGGGACACTGGGACAGACAGTCAGCACCTTGAGGAGAGTGTGAGAGGGACATTGGGACGTCGGGACAGACAGTCAGCACCTTGAGGAGAGTGTGAGAGGGACACTGGGACAGACAGTCAGCACATTGAGGAAAGTGTGAGAGGGACAGTGGGACACCGGGACAGACAGTCAGCACCTTGAGGAAAGTGTGAGAGGGACACTGGTACACCGGGACAGACAGTCAGCACCTTGAGGAGAGTGGGAGAGGGACACTGGGACACAGGGACAGACAGATAGCACCTGGAGGAGAGTGTGAGAGGGACACTGGGATACTGGGACAGACAGTCAGCACCTTGAGGAGAGTGTGAGAGGGACACTGGGACACTGGGACAGACAGTCAGCACCTTGAGGAGAGTGTGAGAGGGACACTGGGACACTGGGACAGGCAGTCAGCACCTTGAGGAGAGTGTGAGAGGGACACCGGGACAGACAGTCAGCACCATGAGGAGAGTGTGAGAGGGACACTGGGACAGACAGTCAGCACCTTGAGGAGAGTGTGAGATGGGGACAGTGGGACAGACAGTCGGCACCTTGAGGAGAGTGTGAGAGGGACACTGGGACACTGGGACAGACAGTCAGCACCTTGAGGAGAGTGTGAGAGGGACACTGGGACACCGGGACAGACAGTCAGCACCTTGAGGAGAGTGTGAGAGGGACACTGGGACACTGGGACAGACAGTCAGCACCTTGAGGAGAGTGTAGAGGGACACGGGGACACTGGGACAGACAGTCAGCACCTTGAGGAGAGTGGGAGAGGGACACTGGGACACCGGGACAGACAGTCAGCACCTAGAGGAGAGTGTGAGAGGGACACTGGGACAGACAGTCAGCTCCTTGAGGAGAGTGGGAGAGGGACACTGGGACACCAGGACAGACAGTCAGCACCTTGAGGAGAGTGTGAGAGGGACACTGGGACAGATAGCACCTTGAGGAGAGTGTGAGAGGGACACTGGGACACCAGGACAGACAGTCAGCACCTTGAGGAGAGTGTGAGAGGGACACTGGGTCAGACAGTCAGCACCTTGAGGAGAGTGTGAGAGGGAAACTGGGACACCGGGACAGTCAGCACCTTGAGGAGAGTGGGAGAGGGACACTGGGACACTGGGACAGACAGTCAGCACCTTGAGGAGAGTGTGAGAGGGACACTGGGACAGACAGTCAGCACCTTGAGGAGAGTGTGAGAGGGACACTGGGACAGACAGTCAGCACCTTGAGGAGAGTGTGAGAGGGACACTGGGACACCGGGACAGTCAGCACCTTGAGGAGAGTGGGAGAGGGACACTGGGACAGACAGTCAGCACCTTGAGGAGAGTGTGAGAGCGGCACTGGGATACAGGGACAGACAGTCAGCACCTTGGGGAGAGTGTGAGAGGTACACTGGGACACTGGGACAGACAGTCAGCACCTTGAGGAGAGTGTGAGAGGGACACTGGGACAGACAGTCAGCACCTTGAGGAGAGTGCGAGAGGGACACTGGGACAGACAGTCAGCACCTTGCGGAGAGTGTGAGAGGGACACTGGGACGTCGGGACAGACAGTCAGCACCTTGAGGAGAGTGTGAGAGGGACACTGGGACACTGGGACAGACAGTCAGCACCTTGAGGAGAGTGTGAGAGGGACACTGGGACACCGGGACAGTCAGCACCTTGAGGAGAGTGGGAGAGGGACACTGGGACACAGGGACAGACAGACAGCACCTTGAGGAGAGTGTGAGAGGGACACTGGGACAGACAGTCAGCACCTTGAGGAGAGTGTGAGAGGGGCACTGGGATACCGGGACAGACAGTCAGCACCTTGGGGAGAGTGTGAGACGTACACTGGGACACTGGGACAGACAGTCAGCACCTTGAGGAGAGTGTGAGAGGGACACTGGGACAGACAGTCAGCACCTTGAGGAGAGTGTGAGAGGGACACTGGGACAGACAGTCAGCACCTTGCGGAGAGTGTGAGAGGGACACTGGGACGTCGGGACAGACAGTCAGCACCTTGAGGAGAGTGTGAGAGGGACACTGGGACACTGGGACAGACAGTCAGCACCTTGAGGAGAGTGGGAGAGGGACACTGGGACAGACAGTCAGCACCTTGAGGAGAGTGTGAGAGGGGCACTGAGATACCGGGACAGACAGTCAGCACCTTGAGGAGAGTGTGAGAGGTACACTGGGACACTGGGACAGACAGCCAGCACCTTGGGGAGAGTGTAAGAGGTACACTGGGACACTGGGACAGACAGTCAGCACCTTGAGGAGAGTGTGAGAGGGACACTGGGACACTGGGACAGACAGTCAGCACCTTGAGGAGAGTGTGAGAGGGACACTGGGACACTGGGACAGACAGTCAGCACCTTGAGGAGAGTGTGAGAGGTACACTGGGACACTGGGACAGACAGTCAGCACCTTGGGGAGAGTGTGAGAGGGACACTGGGACAGACAGTCAGCACCTTGAGGAGAGTGTGAGAGGGACACTGGGACACTTGGACAGACAGTCAGCACCTTGAGGAGAGTGAGAGAGGGACACTGGGACAGACAGTCAGCACCTTGAGGAGAGTGTGAGAGGGACACTGGGACACTGGGACAGACAGTCAGCATCTTGAGGAGAGTGTGAGAGGGACACTGGGACACTGGGACAGACAGTCAGCACCTTGAGGAGAGTGTGAGAGGGACACTGGGACACTGGGACAGACAGTCAGCACCTTGCGGAGAGTGTGAGAGGTACACTGGGACACTGGGACAGACAGTCAGCACCTTGGGGAGAGTGTGAGAGGGACACTGGGACAGACAGTCAGCACCTTGAGGAGAGTGTGAGAGGGACACTGGGACACTTGGACAGACAGTCAGCACCTTGAGGAGAGTGAGAGAGGGACACTGGGACAGACAGTCAGCACATTGAGGAGAGTGTGAGAGGGACATTGGGACGTCGGGACAGACAGTCAGCACCTTGAGGAGAGTGTGAGAGGGACACTGGGACAGACAGTCAGCACATTGAGGAAAGTGTGAGAGGGACAGTGGGACACCGGGACAGACAGTCAGCACCTTGAGGAAAGTGTGAGAGGGACACTGGTACACCGGGACAGACAGTCAGCACCTTGAGGAGAGTGGGAGAGGGACACTGGGACACAGGGACAGACAGACAGCACCTTGAGGAGAATGTGAGAGGGACACTGGGATACTGGGACAGACAGTCAGCACCTTGAGGAGAGTGTGAGAGGCACAATGGGACACTGGGACAGACAGTCAGCACCTTGAGGAGTGTGTGAGAGGGACACTGGGACAGGCAGTCAGCACCTTGAGGAGAGTGTGAGAGGGACACCGGGACAGACAGTCAGCACCATGAGGAGAGTGTGAGAGGGACACTGGGACAGACAGTCAGCACCTTGAGGAGAGTGTGAGAGGGGGACAGTGGGACAGACAGTCGGCACCTTGAGGAGAGTGTGAGAGGGACACTGGGACACTGGGACAGACAGTCAGCACCTTGAGGAGAGTGTGAGAGGGACACTGGGACACTGGGACAGACAGTCAGCACCTTGAGGAGAGTGTAGAGGGACACGGGGACACTGGGACAGACAGTCAGCACCTTGAGGAGAGTGGGAGAGGGACACTGGGACACCGGGACAGACAGTCAGCACCTAGAGGAGAGTGTGAGAGGGACACTGGGACAGACAGTCAGCTCCTTGAGGAGAGTGGGAGAGGGACACTGGGACACCAGGACAGACAGTCAGCACCTTGAGGAGAGTGTGAGAGGGACACTGGGACAGATAGCACCTTGAGGAGAGTGTGAGAGGGACACTGGGACACCAGGACAGACAGTCAGCACCTTGAGGAGAGTGTGAGAGGGACACTGGGTCAGACAGTCAGCACCTTGAGGAGAGTGTGAGAGGGAAACTGGGACACCGGGACAGTCAGCACCTTGAGGAGAGTGGGAGAGGGACACTGGGACACTGGGACAGACAGTCAGCACCTTGAGGAGAGTGTGAGAGGGACACTGGGACAGACAGTCAGCACCTTGAGGAGAGTGTGAGAGGGACACTGGGACAGACAGTCAGCACCTTGAGGAGAGTGTGAGAGGGACACTGGGACACCGGGACAGTCAGCACCTTGAGGAGAGTGGGAGAGGGACACTGGGACAGACAGTCAGCACCTTGAGGAGAGTGTGAGAGCGGCACTGGGATACAGGGACAGACAGTCAGCACCTTGGGGAGAGTGTGAGAGGTACACTGGGACACTGGGACAGACAGTCAGCACCTTGAGGAGAGTGTGAGAGGGACACTGGGACAGACAGTCAGCACCTTGAGGAGAGTGCGAGAGGGACACTGGGACAGACAGTCAGCACCTTGCGGAGAGTGTGAGAGGGACACTGGGACGTCGGGACAGACAGTCAGCACCTTGAGGAGAGTGTGAGAGGGACACTGGGACACTGGGACAGACAGTCAGCACCTTGAGGAGAGTGTGAGAGGGACACTGGGACACCGGGACAGTCAGCACCTTGAGGAGAGTGGGAGAGGGACACTGGGACACAGGGACAGACAGACAGCACCTTGAGGAGAGTGTGAGAGGGACACTGGGACAGACAGTCAGCACCTTGAGGAGAGTGTGAGAGGGGCACTGGGATACCGGGACAGACAGTCAGCACCTTGGGGAGAGTGTGAGACGTACACTGGGACACTGGGACAGACAGTCAGCACCTTGAGGAGAGTGTGAGAGGGACACTGGGACAGACAGTCAGCACCTTGAGGAGAGTGTGAGAGGGACACTGGGACAGACAGTCAGCACCTTGCGGAGAGTGTGAGAGGGACACTGGGACGTCGGGACAGACAGTCAGCACCTTGAGGAGAGTGTGAGAGGGACACTGGGACACTGGGACAGACAGTCAGCACCTTGAGGAGAGTGGGAGAGGGACACTGGGACAGACAGTCAGCACCTTGAGGAGAGTGTGAGAGGGGCACTGAGATACCGGGACAGACAGTCAGCACCTTGAGGAGAGTGTGAGAGGTACACTGGGACACTGGGACAGACAGCCAGCACCTTGGGGAGAGTGTAAGAGGTACACTGGGACACTGGGACAGACAGTCAGCACCTTGAGGAGAGTGTGAGAGGGACACTGGGACACTGGGACAGACAGTCAGCACCTTGAGGAGAGTGTGAGAGGGACACTGGGACACTGGGACAGACAGTCAGCACCTTGAGGAGAGTGTGAGAGGTACACTGGGACACTGGGACAGACAGTCAGCACCTTGGGGAGAGTGTGAGAGGGACACTGGGACAGACAGTCAGCACCTTGAGGAGAGTGTGAGAGGGACACTGGGACACTTGGACAGACAGTCAGCACCTTGAGGAGAGTGAGAGAGGGACACTGGGACAGACAGTCAGCACCTTGAGGAGAGTGTGAGAGGGACACTGGGACACTGGGACAGACAGTCAGCATCTTGAGGAGAGTGTGAGAGGGACACTGGGACACTGGGACAGACAGTCAGCACCTTGAGGAGAGTGTGAGAGGGACACTGGGACACTGGGACAGACAGTCAGCACCTTGCGGAGAGTGTGAGAGGTACACTGGGACACTGGGACAGACAGTCAGCACCTTGGGGAGAGTGTGAGAGGGACACTGGGACAGACAGTCAGCACCTTGAGGAGAGTGTGAGAGGGACACTGGGACACTTGGACAGACAGTCAGCACCTTGAGGAGAGTGAGAGAGGGACACTGGGACAGACAGTCAGCACATTGAGGAGAGTGTGAGAGGGACATTGGGACGTCGGGACAGACAGTCAGCACCTTGAGGAGAGTGTGAGAGGGACACTGGGACAGACAGTCAGCACATTGAGGAAAGTGTGAGAGGGACAGTGGGACACCGGGACAGACAGTCAGCACCTTGAGGAAAGTGTGAGAGGGACACTGGTACACCGGGACAGACAGTCAGCACCTTGAGGAGAGTGGGAGAGGGACACTGGGACACAGGGACAGACAGACAGCACCTTGAGGAGAATGTGAGAGGGACACTGGGATACTGGGACAGACAGTCAGCACCTTGAGGAGAGTGTGAGAGGCACAATGGGACACTGGGACAGACAGTCAGCACCTTGAGGAGTGTGTGAGAGGGACACTGGGACAGGCAGTCAGCACCTTGAGGAGAGTGTGAGAGGGACACCGGGACAGACAGTCAGCACCATGAGGAGAGTGTGAGAGGGACACTGGGACAGACAGTCAGCACCTTGAGGAGAGTGTGAGAGGGGGACAGTGGGACAGACAGTCGGCACCTTGAGGAGAGTGTGAGAGGGACACTGGGACACTGGGACAGACAGTCAGCACCTTGAGGAGAGTGTGAGAGGGACACTGGGACACTGGGACAGACAGTCAGCACCTTGAGGAGAGTGTGAGAGGGACACTGGGACACTGGGACAGACAGTCAGCACCTTGAGGAGAGTGTGAGAGGGACACGGGGACACTGGGACAGACAGTCAGCACCTTGAGGAGAGTGGGAGAGGGACACTGGGACACCGGGACAGACAGTCAGCACCTAGAGGAGAGTGTGAGAGGGACACTGGGACAGACAGTCAGCTCCTTGAGGAGAGTGGGAGAGGGACACTGGGACACCAGGACAGACAGTCAGCACCTTGAGGAGAGTGTGAGAGGGACACTGGGACAGATAGCACCTTGAGGAGAGTGTGAGAGGGACACTGGGACACCAGGACAGACAGTCAGCACCTTGAGGAGAGTGTGAGAGGGACACTGGGTCAGACAGTCAGCACCTTGAGGAGAGTGTGAGAGGGAAACTGGGACACCGGGACAGTCAGCACCTTGAGGAGAGTGGGAGAGGGACACTGGGACACTGGGACAGACAGTCAGCACCTTGAGGAGAGTGTGAGAGGGACACTGGGACAGACAGTCAGCACCTTGAGGAGAGTGTGAGAGGGACACTGGGACAGACAGTCAGCACCTTGAGGAGAGTGTGAGAGGGACACTGGGACACCGGGACAGTCAGCACCTTGAGGAGAGTGGGAGAGGGACACTGGGACAGACAGTCAGCACCTTGAGGAGAGTGTGAGAGGGGCACTGGGATACAGGGACAGACAGTCAGCACCTTGGGGAGAGTGTGAGAGGTACACTGGGACACTGGGACAGACAGTCAGCACCTTGAGGAGAGTGTGAGAGGGACACTGGGACAGACAGTCAGCACCTTGAGGAGAGTGCGAGAGGGACACTGGGACAGACAGTCAGCACCTTGCGGAGAGTGTGAGAGGGACACTGGGACGTCGGGGCAGACAGTCAGCACCTTGAGGAGAGTGTGAGAGGGACACTGGGACACTGGGACAGACAGTCAGCACCTTGAGGAGAGTGGGAGAGGGACACTGGGACAGACAGTCAGCACCTTGAGGAGAGTGTGAGAGGGGCACTGGGATGCCGGGACAGACAGTCAGCACCTTGAGGAGAGTGTGAGAGGTACACTGGGACACTGGGACAGACAGTCAGCACCTTGGGGAGAGTGTGAGAGGTACACTGGGACACTGGGACAGACAGTCAGCACCTTGAGGAGAGTGTGAGAGGGACACTGGGACACTGGGACAGACAGTCAGCACCTTGAGGAGAGTGTGAGAGGGACACTGGGACACTGGAACAGACAGTCAGCACCTTGAGGAGAGTGTGAGAGGTACACTGGGACACTGGGACAGACAGTCAGCACCTTGGGGAGAGTGTGAGAGGGACACTGGGACACTGGGACAGACAGTCAGCCCCTTGAGGAGAGTGTGAGAGGGACACTGGGACACTGGGACAGACAGTCAGCACCTTGAGGAGAGTGTGAGAGGGACACTGGGACACCGGGACAGTCAGCACCCTGAGGAGAGTGGGAGAGGGACACTGGGACACCGGGACAGACAGTCAGCACCTTGAGGAGAGTGTGAGAGGGACACTGGGACAGACAGTCAGCACCTTGAGGAGAGTGTGAGAGGGGCACTGGGAAACCGGGACAGACAGTCTGCACTTTGGGGAGAGTGTGAGAGGTACACTGGGACACTGGGACAGACAGTCAGCACCTTGAGGAGAGTGTGAGAGGGACACTGGGACAGACAGTCAGCACCTTGAGGAGAGTGTGAGAGGGACACTGGGACAGACAGTCAGCACATTGCGGAGAGTGTGAGAGGGACACTGGGACGTCGGGACAGACAGTCAGCACCTTGAGGAGAGTGTGAGAGGGACACTGGGACACTGGGACAGTCAGTCAGCACCTTGAGGAGAGTGGGAGAGGGACACTGGGACAGACAGTCAGCACCTTGAGGAGAGTGTGAGAGGGGCACTGAGATACCGGGACAGACAGTCAGCACCTTGAGGAGAGTGTGAGAGGTACACTGGGACACTGGGACAGACAGTCAGCACCTTGGGGAGAGTGTGAGAGGTACACTGGGACACTGGGACAGACAGTCAGCACCTTGAGGAGAGTGTGAGAGGGACACTGGGACACTGGGACAGACAGTCAGCCCCTTGAGGAGAGTGTGAGAGGGACACTGGGACACTGGGACAGACAGTCAGCACCTTGAGGAGAGTGTGAGAGGTACACTGGGACACTGGGACAGACAGTCAGCACCTTGGGGAGAGTGTGAGAGGGACACTGGGACAGACAGTCAGCACCTTGAGGAGAGTGTGAGAGGGACACTGGGACACTGGGACAGACAGTCAGCACCTTGAGGAGAGTATGAGAGGGACACTGGGACACTGGGACAGACAGTCAGCACCTTGAGGAGAGTGTGAGAGGGACACTGGGACACTGGGACAGGCAGTCAGCACCTTGAGGAGAGTGTGAGAGGGACACCGGGACAAACAGTCAGCACCTTGAGGAGAGTGTGAGAGGGACACTGGGACAGACAGTCAGCACCTTGAGGAGAGTGTGAGAGGGGGACAGTGGGACAGACAGTCAGCACCTTGAGGAGTATGTGAGAGCGACACTGGGGCACCGGGACAGACAGTCAGCACCTTGAGGAGAGTGTGAGAGGGACACTGGGACACCGGGACAGACAGTCAGCACCTTGAGGAGAGTGTGAGAGGGACACCGGGACAGACAGTCAGCACCTTGAAGAGAGTGTGAGAGGGGGACAGTGGGACAGACAGTCAGCACCTTGAGGAGAGTGTGAGAGGGGGACCCTGGGACACCGGCACAGACAGTCGGCACCTTGAGGAGAGTGTGAGAGGGACACTGGGACTTTGGGACAGACAGTCAGCACCTTGAGGAGAGTGTGAGAGGGACACTGGGACACCGGCACAGACAGTCGGCACCTTGAGGAGAGTGTGAGAGGGACACTGGGACACTGGGACAGACAGTCAGCACCTTGAGGAGAGTATGATAGGGACACTGGGACACTGGGACAGACAGTCAGCACCTTGAGGAGAGTGTGAGAGGGACACTGGGACACTGGGACAGACAGTCAGCACCTTGAGGAGAGTGGGAGAGGGACACTGGGACACCGGGACAGACAGTCAGCACATAGAGGAGAGTGTGAGAGGGACACTGGGACAGACAGTCAGCTCCTTGAGGAGAGTGGGAGAGGGACACTGGGACACCGGGACAGACAGTCAGCACCTTGAGGAGAGTGTGAGAGGGACACTGGGACAGATAGCGCCTTGAGGAGAGTGGGAGAGGGACACTGGGACACCAGGACAGACAGTCAGCACCTTGAGGAGAGTGTGAGAGGGACACTGGGTCAGACAGTCAGCACCTTGAGGAGAGTGTGAGAGGGACACTGGGACACCGGGACAGTCAGCACCTTGAGGAGAGTGGGAGAGGGACACTGGGACACTGGGACAGACAGTCAGCACCTTGAGGAGAGTGTGAGAGGGACACTGGGACAGACAGTCAGCACCTTGAGGAGAGTGTGAGAGGGACACTGGGACAGACAGTCAGCATCTTGAGGAGAGTGTGAGAGGGACACTGGGACAGACAGTCAGCACCTTGCGGAGAGTGTGAGAGGGACACTGGGACGTCGGGACAGACAGTCAGCACCTTGAGGAGAGTGTGAGAGGGACACTGGGACACTGGGACAGACAGTCAGCACCTTGAGGAGAGTGTGAGAGGGGCACTGAGATACCGGGACAGACAGTCAGCACCTTGAGGAGAGTGTGAGAGGTACACTGGGACACTGGGACAGACAGTCAGCACCTTGGGGAGAGTGTGAGAGGTACACTGGGACACTGGGACAGACAGTCAGCACCTTGAGGAGAGTGTGAGAGGGACACTGGGACACTGGGACAGACAGTCAGCACCTTGAGCAGAGTGTGAGAGGTACACTGGGACACTGGGACAGACAGTCAGCACCTTGAGGAAAGTGTGAGAGGGACACTGGGTCAGACAGTCAGCACCTTGAGGAGAGTGTGAGAGGGGGACACTGGGACAGACAGTCAGCACCTTGAGGAGTGTGGGAGAGGGGGACACTGGGCCACCGCGACAGCCAGTCAGCACCTTGAGGAGAGTGTGAGAGGGACACTGGGACACCGGGACAGTCAGCACCTTGAGGAGAGTGGGAGAGGGACACTGGGACACTGGGACAGACAGTCAGCACCTTGAGGAGAGTGTGAGAGGGACACTGGGACAGACAGTCAGCACCTTGAGGAGAGTGTGAGAGGGACACTGGGACAGACAGTCAGCACCTTGAGGAGAGTGTGAGAGGGACACTGGGACAGACAGTCAGCACCTTGAGGAGAGTGTGACAGGGACACTGGGACAGACAGTCAGCACCTTGAGGAGAGTGTGAGAGGGACACTGGGACACCGGGACAGTCAGCACCTTGAGGAGAGTGGGAGAGGGACACTGGGACACAGGGACAGACAGACAGCACGTTG
Source organism: Mustelus asterias (assembly GCF_964213995.1). Classification (NCBI taxonomy): domain Eukaryota; kingdom Metazoa; phylum Chordata; class Chondrichthyes; order Carcharhiniformes; family Triakidae; genus Mustelus; species Mustelus asterias. The sequence continues at coordinate 706,137 of NW_027590093.1, read as the reverse complement.
AGGAGAGTGTGAGAGGGACACTGGGACAGACAGTCAGCACCTTGAGGAGTGTGTGAGAGGGGCACTGGGATACCGGGACAGACAGTCAGCACCTTGGGGAGAGTGTGAGACGTACACTGGGACACTGGGACAGACAGTCAGCACCTTGAGGAGATTGTGAGAGGGACACTGGGACAGACAGTCAGCACCTTGAGGAGAGTGTGAGAGGGACACTGGGAGAGACAGTCAGCACATTGCGGAGAGTGTGAGAGGGACACTGGGACGTCGGGACAGACAGTCAGCACCTTGAGGAGAGTGTGAGAGGGACACTGGGACACTGGGACAGACAGTCAGCACCTTGAGGAGAGTGGGAGAGGGACACTGGGACAGACAGTCAGCACCTTGAGGAGAGTGTGAGAGGGGCACTGAGATACCGGGACAGACAGTCAGCACCTTGAGGAGAGTGTGAGAGGTACACTGGGACACTGGGACAGACAGCCAGCACCTTGGGGAGAGTGTAAGAGGTACACTGGGACACTGGGACAGACAGTCAGCACCTTGAGGAGAGTGTGAGAGGGACACTGGGACACTGGGACAGACAGTCAGCACCTTGAGGAGAGTGTGAGAGGGACACTGGGACACTGGGACAGACAGTCAGCACCTTGAGGAGAGTGTGAGAGGTACACTGGGACAATGGGACAGACAGTCAGCACCTTGGGGAGAGTGTGAGAGGGACACTGGGACAGACAGTCAGCACCTTGAGGAGAGTGTGAGAGGGACACTGGGACACTTGGACAGACAGTCAGCACCTTGAGGAGAGTGAGAGAGGGACACTGGGACAGACAGTCAGCACCTTGAGGAGAGTGTGAGAGGGACACTGGGACACTGGGACAGACAGTCAGCACCTTGAGGAGAGTGTGAGAGGGACACTGGGACACTGGGACAGACAGTCAGCACCTTGAGGAGAGTGTGAGAGGTACACTGGGACACTGGGGCAGACAGTCAGCACCTTGAGGAAAGTGTGAGAGGGACACTGGGTCAGACAGTCAGCACCTTGAGGAGAGTGTGAGAGGGGGACACTGGGACAGACAGTCAGCACCTTGAGGAGTGAGGGAGAGGGGGACACTGGGCCACCGCGACAGCCAGTCAGCACCTTGAGGAGAGTGTGAGAGGGACACTGGGACACCGGGACAGTCAGCACCTTGAGGAGAGTGGGAGAGGGACACTGGGACACTGGGACAGACAGTCAGCACCTTGAGGAGAGTGTGAGAGGGACACTGGGACAGACAGTCAGCACCTTGAGGAGAGTGTGAGAGGGACACTGGGACAGACAGTCAGCACCTTGAGGAGAATGTGAGAGGGACACTGGGACAGACAGTCAGCACCTTGAGGAGAGTGTGACAGGGACACTGGGACAGACAGTCAGCACCTTGAGGAGAGTGTGAGAGGGACACTGGGACACCGGGACAGTCAGCACCTTGAGGAGAGTGGGAGAGGGACACTGGGACACAGGGACAGACAGACAGCACCTTGAGGAGAGTGTGAGAGGGACACTGGGACAGACAGTCAGCACCTTGAGGAGAGTGTGAGAGGGGCACTGGGATACCGGGACAGACAGTCAGCACCTTGGGGAGAGTGTGAGACGTACACTGGGACACTGGGACAGACAGTCAGCACCTTGAGGAGAGTGTGAGAGGGACACTGGGACAGACAGTCAGCACCTTGAGGAGAGTGTGAGAGGGACACTGGGACAGACAGTCAGCACCTTGCGGAGAGTGTGAGAGGGACACTGGGACGTCGGGACAGACAGTCAGCACCTTGAGGAGAGTGTGAGAGGGACACTGGGACACTGGGACAGACAGTCAGCACCTTGAGGAGAGTGGGAGAGGGACACTGGGACAGACAGTCAGCACCTTGAGGAGAGTGTGAGAGGGGCACTGAGATACCGGGACAGACAGTCAGCACCTTGAGGAGAGTGTGAGAGGTACACTGGGACACTGGGACAGACAGCCAGCACCTTGGGGAGAGTGTAAGAGGTACACTGGGACACTGGGACAGACAGTCAGCACCTTGAGGAGAGTCTGAGAGGGACACTGGGACACTGGGACAGACAGTCAGCACCTTGAGGAGAGTGTGAGAGGGACACTGGGACACTGGGACAGACAGTCAGCACCTTGAGGAGAGTGTGAGAGGTACACTGGGACACTGGGACAGACAGTCAGCACCTTGGGGAGAGTGTGAGAGGGACACTGGGACAGACATTCAGCACCTTGAGGAGAGTGTGAGAGGGACACTGGGACACTTGGACAGACAGTCAGCACCTTGAGGAGAGTGAGAGAGGGACACTGGGACAGACAGTCAGCACCTTGAGGAGAGTGTGAGAGGGACATTGGGACGTCGGGACAGACAGTCAGCACCTTGAGGAGAGTGTGAGAGGGACACTGGGACAGACAGTCAGCACATTGAGGAAAGTGTGAGAGGGACAGTGGGACACCGGGACAGACAGTCAGCACCTTGAGGAAAGTGTGAGAGGGACACTGGTACACCGGGACAGACAGTCAGCACCTTGAGGAGAGTGGGAGAGGGACACTGGGACACAGGGACAGACAGACAGCACCTTGAGGAGAGTGTGAGAGGGACACTGGGATACTGGGACAGACAGTCAGCACCTTGAGGAGAGTGTGAGAGGGACACTGGGACACTGGGACAGACAGTCAGCACCTTGAGGAGAGTGTGAGAGGGACACTGGGACACTGGGACAGGCAGTCAGCACCTTGAGGAGAGTGTGAGAGGGACACCGGGACAGACAGTCAGCACCATGAGGAGAGTGTGAGAGGGACACTGGGACAGACACTCAGCACCTTGAGGAGAGTGTGAGAGGGGGACACTGGGACAGACAGTCAGCACCTTGAGGAGAGTGTGAGAGGGACACTGGGACACCGGCACAGACAGTCGGCACCTTGAGGAGAGTGTGAGAGGGACACTGGGACACTGGGACAGACAGTCAGCACCTTGAGGAGAGTGTGAGAGGGACACTGGGACACCGGGACAGACAGTCAGCACCTTGAGGAGAGTGTGAGAGGGACACTGGGACAGACAGTCAGCACCTTGAGGAGAGTGTGAGAGGGGGACAGTGTGACAGACAGTCAGCACCTTGAGGAGTGTGTGAGAGGGACACTGGGGCACCGGGACAGACAGTCAGCACCTTGAGGAGAGTGTGAGAGGGACACTGGGACACCGGGACAGACAGTCAGCACCTTGAGGAGTGTGTGAGAGGGACACTGGGGCAGACAGTCAGCACCTTGAGGAGAGTGTGAGAGGGACACCGGGACAGACAGTCAGCACCTTGAGGAGAGTGTGAGAGGGGGACAGTGGGACAGACAGACAGCACCTTGAGGAGAGTGTGAGAGGGGGACCCTGGGACACCGGCACAGACAGTCGGCACCTTGAGGAGAGTGTGAGAGGGACACTGGGACACTGGGGCAGACAGTCAGCACCTTGAGGAGAGTGTGAGAGGGACACTGGGACACCGGGACAGACAGTCAGCACCTTGAGGAGAGTGTGAGAGGGACACTGGGACACTGGGACAGACAGTCAGCACCTTGAGGAGAGTGTGAGAGGGACACTGGGACACTGGGACAGACAGTCAGCACCTTGAGGAGAGTGGGAGAGGGACACTGGGACAGACAGTCAGCACCTTGAGGAGAGTGTGAGAGGGACACTGGGACAGACAGTCAGCTCCTTGAGGAGAGTGGGAGAGGGACACTGGGACACCGGGACAGACAGTCAGCACCTTGAGGAGAGTGTGAGAGGGACACTGGGACAGATAGCACCTTGAGGAGAGTGTGAGAGGGACACTGGGACACCAGGACAGACAGTCAGCACCTTGAGGAGAGTGCGAGAGGGACACTGGGTCAGACAGTCAGCACCTTGAGGAGAGTGTGAGAGGGGGACACTGGGACAGACAGTCAGCACCTTGAGAAGTGTGGGAGAGGGGGGCACTGGGACACCGCGACAGACAGTCAGCACCTTGAGGAGAGTGTGAGATTGGGACACTGGGACACAGGGACAGACAGTCAGCACCTTGAGGAGAGTGTGAGAGGGACACTGGGACAGACAGTCAGCACCTTGAGGAGAGTGTGAGAGGGACACTGGGACACTGGGACAGACAGTCAGCACATTGAGGAAAGTGTGAGAGGGACACTGGGACACCGGGACAGACAGTCAGCACCTTGAGGAGAGGGTGAGAGGGACACTGGGACAGACAGTCAGCTCCTTGCGGAGTGTGGGAGAGGGACACTGGGACACCGGGACAGACAGTCAGCACCTTGAGGAGAGTGTGAGAGGGACACTGGGACAGATAGCACCTTGAGGAGAGTGTGAGAGGGACACTGGGACACCAGGACAGACAGTCAGCACCTTGAGGACAGTGTGAGAGGGACACTGGGTCAGACAGTCAGCACCTTGAGGAGATTGTGAGAGTGGGACACTGGGACAGACAGTCAGCACCTTGAGGAGTGTGGGAGAGGGGGACACTGGGCCACCGCGACAGCCAGTCAGCACCTTGAGGAGAGTGTGAGAGGGACACTGGGACACCGGGACAGTCAGCACCTTGAGGAGAGTGGGAGAGGGACACTGGGACACTGGGACAGACAGTCAGCACCTTGAGGAGAGTGTGAGAGGGACACTGGGACAGACAGTCAGCACCTTGAGGAGAGAGTGAGAGGGACACTGGGACAGACAGTCAGCACCTTGAGGAGAGTGTGAGAGGGACACTGGGACAGACAGTCAGCACCTTGAGGAGAGTGTGACAGGGACACTGGGACAGACAGTCAGCACCTTGAGGAGAGTGGGAGAGGGACACTGGGACACAGGAACAGACAGACAGCACCTTGAGGAGAGTGTGAGAGGGACACTGGGACAGACAGTCAGCACCTTGAGGAGAGTGTGAGAGGGGCACTGGGATACCGGGACAGACAGTCAGCACCTTGGGGAGAGTGTGAGAGGTACACTGGGACACTGGGACAGACAGTCAGCACCTTGAGGAGAGTGTGAGAGGGACACTGGGACAGACAGTCAGCACCTTGAGGAGAGTGTGAGAGGGACACTGGGACAGACAGTCAGCACCTTGCGGAGAGTGTGAGAGGGACACTGGGACGTCGGGACAGACAGTCAGCACCTTGAGGAGAGTGTGAGAGGGACACTGGGACACTGGGACAGACAGTCAGCACCTTGAGGAGAGTGGGAGAGGGACACTGGGACAGACAGTCAGCACCTTGAGGAGAGTGTGCGAGGGGCACTGAGATACCGGGACAGACAGTCAGCACCTTGAGGAGAGTGTGAGAGGTACACTGGGACACTGGGACAGACAGTCAGCACCTTGGGGAGAGTGTGAGAGGTACACTGGGACACTGGGACAGACAGTCAGCACCTTGAGGAGAGTGTGAGAGGGACACTGGGACACTGGGACAGACAGTCAGCACCTTGAGGAGAGTGTGAGAGGTACACTGGGACACTGGGACAGACAGTCAGCACCTTGAGGAAAGTGTGAGAGGGACACTGGGTCAGACAGTCAGCACCTTGAGGAGAGTGTGAGAGGGGGACACTGGGACAGACAGTCAGCACCTTGAGGAGTGTGGGAGAGGGGGACACTGGGCCACCGCGACAGCCAGTCAGCACCTTGAGGAGAGTGTGAGAGGGACACTGGGACACCGGGACAGTCAGCACCTTGAGGAGAGTGGGAGAGGGACACTGGGACAATGGGACAGACAGTCAGCACCTTGAGGAGAGTGTGAGAGGGACACTGGGACAGACAGTCAGCACCTTGAGGAGAGTGTGAGAGGGACACTGGGACAGACAGTCAGCACCTTGAGGAGAGTGTGAGAGGGACACTGGGACAGACAGTCAGCACCTTGAGGAGAGTGTGACAGGGACACTGGGACAGACAGTCAGCACCTTGAGGAGAGTGTGAGAGGGACACTGGGACACCGGGACAGTCAGCACCTTGAGGAGAGTGGGAGAGGGACACTGGGACACAGGGACAGACAGACAGCACCTTGAGGAGAGTGTGAGAGGGACACTGGGACAGACAGTCAGCACCTTGAGGAGAGTGTGAGAGGGGCACTGGGATACTGGGACAGACAGTCAGCACCTTGGGGAGAGTGTGAGACGTACACTGGGACACTGGGACAGACAGTCAGCACCTTGAGGAGAGTGTGAGAGGGACACTGGGACAGACAGTCAGCACCTTGAGGAGAGTGTGAGAGGGACACTGGGACAGACAGTCAGCACCTTGCGGAGAGTGTGAGAGGGACACTGGGACGTCGGGACAGACAGTCAGCACCTTGAGGAGAGTGTGAGAGGGACACTGGGACACTGGGACAGACAGTCAGCACCTTGAGGAGAGTGGGAGAGGGACACTGGGACAGACAGTCAGCACCTTGAGGAGAGTGTGAGAGGGGCACTGAGATACCGCGACAGACAGTCAGCACCTTGAGGAGAGTGTGAGAGGTACACTGGGACACTGGGACAGACAGCCAGCACCTTGGGGAGAGTGTACGAGGTACACTGGGACACTGGGACAGACAGTCAGCACCTTGAGGAGAGTGTGAGAGGGACACTGGGACACTGGGACAGACAGTCAGCACCTTGAGGAGAGTGTGAGAGGGACACTGGGACACTGGGACAGACAGTCAGCACCTTGAGGAGAGTGTGAGAGGTACACTGGGACACTGGGACAGACAGTCAGCACCTTGGGGAGAGTGTGAGAGGGACACTGGGACAGACAGTCAGCACCTTGAGGAGAGTGTGAGAGGGACACTGGGACACTTGGACAGACAGTCAGCACCTCGAGGAGAGTGAGAGAGGGACACTGGGACAGACAGTCAGCACCTTGAGGAGAGTGTGAGAGGGACACTGGGACACTGGGACAGACAGTCAGCACCTTGAGGAGAGTGTGAGAGGGACACTGGGACACTGGGACAGACAGTCAGCACCTTGAGGAGAGTGTGAGAGGTACACTGGGACACTGGGACAGACAGTCAGCACCTTGAGGAAAGTGTGAGAGGGACACTGGGTCAGACAGTCAGCACCTTGAGGAGAGTGTGAGAGGGGGACACTGGGACAGACAGTCAGCACCTTGAGGAGTGAGGGAGAGGGGGACACTGGGCCACCGCGACAGCCAGTCAGCACCTTGAGGAGAGTGTGAGAGGGACACTGGGACACCGGGACAGTCAGCACCTTGAGGAGAGTGGGAGAGGGACACTGGGACACTGGGACAGACAGTCAGCACCTTGAGGAGAGTGTGAGAGGGACACTGGGACAGACAGTCAGCACCTTGAGGAGAGTGTGAGAGGGACACTGGGACAGACAGTCAGCACCTTGAGGAGAGTGTGAGTGGGACACTGGGACAGACAGTCAGCACCTTGAGGAGAGTGTGACAGGGACACTGGGACAGACAGTCAGCACCTTGAGGAGAGTGTGAGAGGGACACTGGGACACCGGGACAGTCAGCACCTTGAGGAGAGTGGGAGAGGGACACTGGGACACAGGGACAGACAGACAGCACCTTGAGGAGAGTGTGAGAGGGACACTGGGACAGACAGTCAGCACCTTGAGGAGAGTGTGAGAGGGGCACTGGGATACCGGGACAGACAGTCAGCACCTTGGGGAGAGTGTGAGACGTACACAGGGACACTGGGACAGACAGTCAGCACCTTGAGGAGAGTGTGAGAGGGACACTGGGACAGACAGTCAGCACCTTGAGGAGAGTGTGAGAGGGACACTGGGACAGACAGTCAGCACCTTGAGGAGAGTGTGAGAGGGGCACTGAGATACCGGGACAGACAGTCAGCACCTTGAGGAGAGTGTGAGAGGTACACTGGGACACTGGGACAGACAGCCAGCACCTTGGGGAGAGTGTAAGAGGTACACTGGGACACTGGCACAGACAGTCAGCACCTTGAGGAGAGTGTGAGAGGGACACTGGGACACTGGGACAGACAGTCAGCACCTTGAGGAGAGTGTGAGAGGGACACTGGGACACTGGGACAGACAGTCAGCACCTTGAGGAGAGTGTGAGAGGTACACTGGGACACTGGGACAGACAGTCAGCACCTTGGGGAGAGTGTGAGAGGGACACTGGGACAGACAGTCAGCACCTTGAGGAGAGTGTGAGAGGGACACTGGGACACTTGGACAGACAGTCAGCACCTTGAGGAGAGTGAGAGAGGGACACTGGGACAGACAGTCAGCACCTTGAGGAGAGTGTGAGAGGGACATTGGGACGTCGGGACAGACAGTCAGCACCTTGCGGAGAGTGTGAGAGGGACACTGGGACAGACAGTCAGCACATTGAGGAAAGTGTGAGAGGGACAGTGGGACACCGGGACAGACAGTCAGCACCTTGAGGAAAGTGTGAGAGGGACACTGGTACACCGGGACAGACAGTCAGCACCTTGAGGAGAGTGGGAGAGGGACACTGGGACACAGGGACAGACAGATAGCACCTGGAGGAGAGTGTGAGAGGGACACTGGGATACTGGGACAGACAGTCAGCACCTTGAGGAGAGTGTGAGAGGGACACTGGGACACTGGGACAGACAGTCAGCACCTTGAGGAGAGTGTGAGAGGGACACTGGGACACTGGGACAGGCAGTCAGCACCTTGAGGAGAGTGTGAGAGGGACACCGGGACAGACAGTCAGCACCATGAGGAGAGTGTGAGAGGGACACTGGGACAGACAGTCAGCACCTTGAGGAGAGTGTGAGATGGGGACAGTGGGACAGACAGTCGGCACCTTGAGGAGAGTGTGAGAGGGACACTGGGACACTGGGACAGACAGTCAGCACCTTGAGGAGAGTGTGAGAGGGACACTGGGACACCGGGACAGACAGTCAGCACCTTGAGGAGAGTGTGAGAGGGACACTGGGACACTGGGACAGACAGTCAGCACCTTGAGGAGAGTGTAGAGGGACACGGGGACACTGGGACAGACAGTCAGCACCTTGAGGAGAGTGGGAGAGGGACACTGGGACACCGGGACAGACAGTCAGCACCTAGAGGAGAGTGTGAGAGGGACACTGGGACAGACAGTCAGCTCCTTGAGGAGAGTGGGAGAGGGACACTGGGACACCAGGACAGACAGTCAGCACCTTGAGGAGAGTGTGAGAGGGACACTGGGACAGATAGCACCTTGAGGAGAGTGTGAGAGGGACACTGGGACACCAGGACAGACAGTCAGCACCTTGAGGAGAGTGTGAGAGGGACACTGGGTCAGACAGTCAGCACCTTGAGGAGAGTGTGAGAGGGAAACTGGGACACCGGGACAGTCAGCACCTTGAGGAGAGTGGGAGAGGGACACTGGGACACTGGGACAGACAGTCAGCACCTTGAGGAGAGTGTGAGAGGGACACTGGGACAGACAGTCAGCACCTTGAGGAGAGTGTGAGAGGGACACTGGGACAGACAGTCAGCACCTTGAGGAGAGTGTGAGAGGGACACTGGGACACCGGGACAGTCAGCACCTTGAGGAGAGTGGGAGAGGGACACTGGGACAGACAGTCAGCACCTTGAGGAGAGTGTGAGAGCGGCACTGGGATACAGGGACAGACAGTCAGCACCTTGGGGAGAGTGTGAGAGGTACACTGGGACACTGGGACAGACAGTCAGCACCTTGAGGAGAGTGTGAGAGGGACACTGGGACAGACAGTCAGCACCTTGAGGAGAGTGCGAGAGGGACACTGGGACAGACAGTCAGCACCTTGCGGAGAGTGTGAGAGGGACACTGGGACGTCGGGACAGACAGTCAGCACCTTGAGGAGAGTGTGAGAGGGACACTGGGACACTGGGACAGACAGTCAGCACCTTGAGGAGAGTGTGAGAGGGACACTGGGACACCGGGACAGTCAGCACCTTGAGGAGAGTGGGAGAGGGACACTGGGACACAGGGACAGACAGACAGCACCTTGAGGAGAGTGTGAGAGGGACACTGGGACAGACAGTCAGCACCTTGAGGAGAGTGTGAGAGGGGCACTGGGATACCGGGACAGACAGTCAGCACCTTGGGGAGAGTGTGAGACGTACACTGGGACACTGGGACAGACAGTCAGCACCTTGAGGAGAGTGTGAGAGGGACACTGGGACAGACAGTCAGCACCTTGAGGAGAGTGTGAGAGGGACACTGGGACAGACAGTCAGCACCTTGCGGAGAGTGTGAGAGGGACACTGGGACGTCGGGACAGACAGTCAGCACCTTGAGGAGAGTGTGAGAGGGACACTGGGACACTGGGACAGACAGTCAGCACCTTGAGGAGAGTGGGAGAGGGACACTGGGACAGACAGTCAGCACCTTGAGGAGAGTGTGAGAGGGGCACTGAGATACCGGGACAGACAGTCAGCACCTTGAGGAGAGTGTGAGAGGTACACTGGGACACTGGGACAGACAGCCAGCACCTTGAGGAGAGTGTGAGAGGGACACTGGGACAGACAGTCAGCACCTTGAGGAGAGTGGGAGAGGGACACTGGGACAGACAGTCAGCACCTTGAGGAGAGTGTGAGAGGGACACTGGGACAGACAGTCAGCTCCTTGAGGAGAGTGGGAGAGGGACACTGGGACACCGGGACAGACAGTCAGCACCTTGAGGAGAGTGTGAGAGGGACACTGGGACAGATAGCACCTTGAGGAGAGTGTGAGAGGGACACTGGGACACCAGGACAGACAGTCAGCACCTTGAGGAGAGTGCGAGAGGGACACTGGGTCAGACAGTCAGCACCTTGAGGAGAGTGTGAGAGGGGGACACTGGGACAGACAGTCAGCACCTTGAGAAGTGTGGGAGAGGGGGGCACTGGGACACCGCGACAGACAGTCAGCACCTTGAGGAGAGTGTGAGATTGGGACACTGGGACACAGGGACAGACAGTCAGCACCTTGAGGAGAGTGTGAGAGGGACACTGGGACAGACAGTCAGCACCTTGAGGAGAGTGTGAGAGGGACACTGGGACACTGGGACAGACAGTCAGCACATTGAGGAAAGTGTGAGAGGGACACTGGGACACCGGGACAGACAGTCAGCACCTTGAGGAGAGGGTGAGAGGGACACTGGGACAGACAGTCAGCTCCTTGCGGAGTGTGGGAGAGGGACACTGGGACACCGGGACAGACAGTCAGCACCTTGAGGAGAGTGTGAGAGGGACACTGGGACAGATAGCACCTTGAGGAGAGTGTGAGAGGGACACTGGGACACCAGGACAGACAGTCAGCACCTTGAGGACAGTGTGAGAGGGACACTGGGTCAGACAGTCAGCACCTTGAGGAGATTGTGAGAGTGGGACACTGGGACAGACAGTCAGCACCTTGAGGAGTGTGGGAGAGGGGGACACTGGGCCACCGCGACAGCCAGTCAGCACCTTGAGGAGAGTGTGAGAGGGACACTGGGACACCGGGACAGTCAGCACCTTGAGGAGAGTGGGAGAGGGACACTGGGACACTGGGACAGACAGTCAGCACCTTGAGGAGAGTGTGAGAGGGACACTGGGACAGACAGTCAGCACCTTGAGGAGAGAGTGAGAGGGACACTGGGACAGACAGTCAGCACCTTGAGGAGAGTGTGAGAGGGACACTGGGACAGACAGTCAGCACCTTGAGGAGAGTGTGACAGGGACACTGGGACAGACAGTCAGCACCTTGAGGAGAGTGGGAGAGGGACACTGGGACACAGGAACAGACAGACAGCACCTTGAGGAGAGTGTGAGAGGGACACTGGGACAGACAGTCAGCACCTTGAGGAGAGTGTGAGAGGGGCACTGGGATACCGGGACAGACAGTCAGCACCTTGGGGAGAGTGTGAGAGGTACACTGGGACACTGGGACAGACAGTCAGCACCTTGAGGAGAGTGTGAGAGGGACACTGGGACAGACAGTCAGCACCTTGAGGAGAGTGTGAGAGGGACACTGGGACAGACAGTCAGCACCTTGCGGAGAGTGTGAGAGGGACACTGGGACGTCGGGACAGACGGTCAGCACCTTGAGGAGAGTGTGAGAGGGACACTGGGACACTGGGACAGACAGTCAGCACCTTGAGGAGAGTGGGAGAGGGACACTGGGACAGACAGTCAGCACCTTGAGGAGAGTGTGCGAGGGGCACTGAGATACCGGGACAGACAGTCAGCACCTTGAGGAGAGTGTGAGAGGTACACTGGGACACTGGGACAGACAGTCAGCACCTTGGGGAGAGTGTGAGAGGTACACTGGGACACTGGGACAGACAGTCAGCACCTTGAGGAGAGTGTGAGAGGGACACTGGGACACTGGGACAGACAGTCAGCACCTTGAGGAGAGTGTGAGAGGTACACTGGGACACTGGGACAGACAGTCAGCACCTTGAGGAAAGTGTGAGAGGGACACTGGGTCAGACAGTCAGCACCTTGAGGAGAGTGTGAGAGGGGGACACTGGGACAGACAGTCAGCACCTTGAGGAGTGTGGGAGAGGGGGACACTGGGCCACCGCGACAGCCAGTCAGCACCTTGAGGAGAGTGTGAGAGGGACACTGGGACACCGGGACAGTCAGCACCTTGAGGAGAGTGGGAGAGGGACACTGGGACAATGGGACAGACAGTCAGCACCTTGAGGAGAGTGTGAGAGGGACACTGGGACAGACAGTCAGCACCTTGAGGAGAGTGTGAGAGGGACACTGGGACAGACAGTCAGCACCTTGAGGAGAGTGTGAGAGGGACACTGGGACAGACAGTCAGCACCTTGAGGAGAGTGTGACAGGGACACTGGGACAGACAGTCAGCACCTTGAGGAGAGTGTGAGAGGGACACTGGGACACCGGGACAGTCAGCACCTTGAGGAGAGTGGGAGAGGGACACTGGGACACAGGGACAGACAGACAGCACCTTGAGGAGAGTGTGAGAGGGACACTGGGACAGACAGTCAGCACCTTGAGGAGAGTGTGAGAGGGGCACTGGGATACTGGGACAGACAGTCAGCACCTTGGGGAGAGTGTGAGACGTACACTGGGACACTGGGACAGACAGTCAGCACCTTGAGGAGAGTGTGAGAGGGACACTGGGACAGACAGTCAGCACCTTGAGGAGAGTGTGAGAGGGACACTGGGACAGACAGTCAGCACCTTGAGGAGAGTGTGAGAGGGACACTGGGACACTGGGACAGACAGTCAGCACATTGAGGAAAGTGTGAGAGGGACACTGGGACACCGGGACAGACAGTCAGCACCTTGAGGAGAGGGTGAGAGGGACACTGGGACAGACAGTCAGCTCCTTGCGGAGTGTGGGAGAGGGACACTGGGACACCGGGACAGACAGTCAGCACCTTGAGGAGAGTGTGAGAGGGACACTGGGACAGATAGCACCTTGAGGAGAGTGTGAGAGGGACACTGGGACACCAGGACAGACAGTCAGCACCTTGAGGACAGTGTGAGAGGGACACTGGGTCAGACAGTCAGCACCTTGAGGAGATTGTGAGAGTGGGACACTGGGACAGACAGTCAGCACCTTGAGGAGTGTGGGAGAGGGGGACACTGGGCCACCGCGACAGCCAGTCAGCACCTTGAGGAGAGTGTGAGAGGGACACTGGGACACCGGGACAGTCAGCACCTTGAGGAGAGTGGGAGAGGGACACTGGGACACTGGGACAGACAGTCAGCACCTTGAGGAGAGTGTGAGAGGGACACTGGGACAGACAGTCAGCACCTTGAGGAGAGAGTGAGAGGGACACTGGGACAGACAGTCAGCACCTTGAGGAGAGTGTGAGAGGGACACTGGGACAGACAGTCAGCACCTTGAGGAGAGTGTGACAGGGACACTGGGACAGACAGTCAGCACCTTGAGGAGAGTGGGAGAGGGACACTGGGACACAGGAACAGACAGACAGCACCTTGAGGAGAGTGTGAGAGGGACACTGGGACAGACAGTCAGCACCTTGAGGAGAGTGTGAGAGGGGCACTGGGATACCGGGACAGACAGTCAGCACCTTGGGGAGAGTGTGAGAGGTACACTGGGACACTGGGACAGACAGTCAGCACCTTGAGGAGAGTGTGAGAGGGACACTGGGACAGACAGTCAGCACCTTGAGGAGAGTGTGAGAGGGACACTGGGACAGACAGTCAGCACCTTGCGGAGAGTGTGAGAGGGACACTGGGACGTCGGGACAGACGGTCAGCACCTTGAGGAGAGTGTGAGAGGGACACTGGGACACTGGGACAGACAGTCAGCACCTTGAGGAGAGTGGGAGAGGGACACTGGGACAGACAGTCAGCACCTTGAGGAGAGTGTGCGAGGGGCACTGAGATACCGGGACAGACAGTCAGCACCTTGAGGAGAGTGTGAGAGGTACACTGGGACACTGGGACAGACAGTCAGCACCTTGGGGAGAGTGTGAGAGGTACACTGGGACACTGGGACAGACAGTCAGCACCTTGAGGAGAGTGTGAGAGGGACACTGGGACACTGGGACAGACAGTCAGCACCTTGAGGAGAGTGTGAGAGGTACACTGGGACACTGGGACAGACAGTCAGCACCTTGAGGAAAGTGTGAGAGGGACACTGGGTCAGACAGTCAGCACCTTGAGGAGAGTGTGAGAGGGGGACACTGGGACAGACAGTCAGCACCTTGAGGAGTGTGGGAGAGGGGGACACTGGGCCACCGCGACAGCCAGTCAGCACCTTGAGGAGAGTGTGAGAGGGACACTGGGACACCGGGACAGTCAGCACCTTGAGGAGAGTGGGAGAGGGACACTGGGACAATGGGACAGACAGTCAGCACCTTGAGGAGAGTGTGAGAGGGACACTGGGACAGACAGTCAGCACCTTGAGGAGAGTGTGAGAGGGACACTGGGACAGACAGTCAGCACCTTGAGGAGAGTGTGAGAGGGACACTGGGACAGACAGTCAGCACCTTGAGGAGAGTGTGACAGGGACACTGGGACAGACAGTCAGCACCTTGAGGAGAGTGTGAGAGGGACACTGGGACACCGGGACAGTCAGCACCTTGAGGAGAGTGGGAGAGGGACACTGGGACACAGGGACAGACAGACAGCACCTTGAGGAGAGTGTGAGAGGGACACTGGGACAGACAGTCAGCACCTTGAGGAGAGTGTGAGAGGGGCACTGGGATACTGGGACAGACAGTCAGCACCTTGGGGAGAGTGTGAGACGTACACTGGGACACTGGGACAGACAGTCAGCACCTTGAGGAGAGTGTGAGAGGGACACTGGGACAGACAGTCAGCACCTTGAGGAGAGTGTGAGAGGGACACTGGGACAGACAGTCAGCACCTTGCGGAGAGTGTGAGAGGGACACTGGGACGTCGGGACAGACAGTCAGCACCTTGAGGAGAGTGTGAGAGGGACACTGGGACACTGGGACAGACAGTCAGCACCTTGAGGAGAGTGGGAGAGGGACACTGGGACAGACAGTCAGCACCTTGAGGAGAGTGTGAGAGGGGCACTGAGATACCGCGACAGACAGTCAGCACCTTGAGGAGAGTGTGAGAGGTACACTGGGACACTGGGACAGACAGCCAGCACCTTGGGGAGAGTGTACGAGGTACACTGGGACACTGGGACAGACAGTCAGCACCTTGAGGAGAGTGTGAGAGGGACACTGGGACACTGGGACAGACAGTCAGCACCTTGAGGAGAGTGTGAGAGGGACACTGGGACACTGGGACAGACAGTCAGCACCTTGAGGAGAGTGTGAGAGGTACACTGGGACACTGGGACAGACAGTCAGCACCTTGGGGAGAGTGTGAGAGGGACACTGGGACAGACAGTCAGCACCTTGAGGAGAGTGTGAGAGGGACACTGGGACACTTGGACAGACAGTCAGCACCTCGAGGAGAGTGAGAGAGGGACACTGGGACAGACAGTCAGCACCTTGAGGAGAGTGTGAGAGGGACACTGGGACACTGGGACAGACAGTCAGCACCTTGAGGAGAGTGTGAGAGGGACACTGGGACACTGGGACAGACAGTCAGCACCTTGAGGAGAGTGTGAGAGGTACACTGGGACACTGGGACAGACAGTCAGCACCTTGAGGAAAGTGTGAGAGGGACACTGGGTCAGACAGTCAGCACCTTGAGGAGAGTGTGAGAGGGGGACACTGGGACAGACAGTCAGCACCTTGAGGAGTGAGGGAGAGGGGGACACTGGGCCACCGCGACAGCCAGTCAGCACCTTGAGGAGAGTGTGAGAGGGACACTGGGACACCGGGACAGTCAGCACCTTGAGGAGAGTGGGAGAGGGACACTGGGACACTGGGACAGACAGTCAGCACCTTGAGGAGAGTGTGAGAGGGACACTGGGACAGACAGTCAGCACCTTGAGGAGAGTGTGAGAGGGACACTGGGACAGACAGTCAGCACCTTGAGGAGAGTGTGAGTGGGACACTGGGACAGACAGTCAGCACCTTGAGGAGAGTGTGACAGGGACACTGGGACAGACAGTCAGCACCTTGAGGAGAGTGTGAGAGGGACACTGGGACACCGGGACAGTCAGCACCTTGAGGAGAGTGGGAGAGGGACACTGGGACACAGGGACAGACAGACAGCACCTTGAGGAGAGTGTGAGAGGGACACTGGGACAGACAGTCAGCACCTTGAGGAGAGTGTGAGAGGGGCACTGGGATACCGGGACAGACAGTCAGCACCTTGGGGAGAGTGTGAGACGTACACAGGGACACTGGGACAGACAGTCAGCACCTTGAGGAGAGTGTGAGAGGGACACTGGGACAGACAGTCAGCACCTTGAGGAGAGTGTGAGAGGGACACTGGGACAGACAGTCAGCACCTTGCGGAGAGTGTGAGAGGGACACTGGGACGTCGGGACAGACAGTCAGCACCTTGAGGAGAGTGTGAGAGGGACACTGGGACACTGGGACAGACAGTCAGCACCTTGAGGAGAGTGGGAGAGGGACACTGGGACAGACAGTCAGCACCTTGAGGAGAGTGTGAGAGGGGCACTGAGATACCGGGACAGACAGTCAGCACCTTGAGGAGAGTGTGAGAGGTACACTGGGACACTGGGACAGACAGCCAGCACCTTGGGGAGAGTGTAAGAGGTACACTGGGACACTGGCACAGACAGTCAGCACCTTGAGGAGAGTGTGAGAGGGACACTGGGACACTGGGACAGACAGTCAGCACCTTGAGGAGAGTGTGAGAGGGACACTGGGACACTGGGACAGACAGTCAGCACCTTGAGGAGAGTGTGAGAGGTACACTGGGACACTGGGACAGACAGTCAGCACCTTGGGGAGAGTGTGAGAGGGACACTGGGACAGACAGTCAGCACCTTGAGGAGAGTGTGAGAGGGACACTGGGACACTTGGACAGACAGTCAGCACCTTGAGGAGAGTGAGAGAGGGACACTGGGACAGACAGTCAGCACCTTGAGGAGAGTGTGAGAGGGACATTGGGACGTCGGGACAGACAGTCAGCACCTTGCGGAGAGTGTGAGAGGGACACTGGGACAGACAGTCAGCACATTGAGGAAAGTGTGAGAGGGACAGTGGGACACCGGGACAGACAGTCAGCACCTTGAGGAAAGTGTGAGAGGGACACTGGTACACCGGGACAGACAGTCAGCACCTTGAGGAGAGTGGGAGAGGGACACTGGGACACAGGGACAGACAGATAGCACCTGGAGGAGAGTGTGAGAGGGACACTGGGATACTGGGACAGACAGTCAGCACCTTGAGGAGAGTGTGAGAGGGACACTGGGACACTGGGACAGACAGTCAGCACCTTGAGGAGAGTGTGAGAGGGACACTGGGACACTGGGACAGGCAGTCAGCACCTTGAGGAGAGTGTGAGAGGGACACCGGGACAGACAGTCAGCACCATGAGGAGAGTGTGAGAGGGACACTGGGACAGACAGTCAGCACCTTGAGGAGAGTGTGAGATGGGGACAGTGGGACAGACAGTCGGCACCTTGAGGAGAGTGTGAGAGGGACACTGGGACACTGGGACAGACAGTCAGCACCTTGAGGAGAGTGTGAGAGGGACACTGGGACACCGGGACAGACAGTCAGCACCTTGAGGAGAGTGTGAGAGGGACACTGGGACACTGGGACAGACAGTCAGCACCTTGAGGAGAGTGTAGAGGGACACGGGGACACTGGGACAGACAGTCAGCACCTTGAGGAGAGTGGGAGAGGGACACTGGGACACCGGGACGGACAGTCAGCACCTAGAGGAGAGTGTGAGAGGGACACTGGGACAGACAGTCAGCTCCTTGAGGAGAGTGGGAGAGGGACACTGGGACACCAGGACAGACAGTCAGCACCTTGAGGAGAGTGTGAGAGGGACACTGGGACAGATAGCACCTTGAGGAGAGTGTGAGAGGGACACTGGGACACCAGGACAGACAGTCAGCACCTTGAGGAGAGTGTGAGAGGGACACTGGGTCAGACAGTCAGCACCTTGAGGAGAGTGTGAGAGGGAAACTGGGACACCGGGACAGTCAGCACCTTGAGGAGAGTGGGAGAGGGACACTGGGACACTGGGACAGACAGTCAGCACCTTGAGGAGAGTGTGAGAGGGACACTGGGACAGACAGTCAGCACCTTGAGGAGAGTGTGAGAGGGACACTGGGACAGACAGTCAGCACCTTGAGGAGAGTGTGAGAGGGACACTGGGACACCGGGACAGTCAGCACCTTGAGGAGAGTGGGAGAGGGACACTGGGACAGACAGTCAGCACCTTGAGGAGAGTGTGAGAGCGGCACTGGGATACAGGGACAGACAGTCAGCACCTTGGGGAGAGTGTGAGAGGTACACTGGGACACTGGGACAGACAGTCAGCACCTTGAGGAGAGTGTGAGAGGGACACTGGGACAGACAGTCAGCACCTTGAGGAGAGTGCGAGAGGGACACTGGGACAGACAGTCAGCACCTTGCGGAGAGTGTGAGAGGGACACTGGGACGTCGGGACAGACAGTCAGCACCTTGAGGAGAGTGTGAGAGGGACACTGGGACACTGGGACAGACAGTCAGCACCTTGAGGAGAGTGTGAGAGGGACACTGGGACACCGGGACAGTCAGCACCTTGAGGAGAGTGGGAGAGGGACACTGGGACACAGGGACAGACAGACAGCACCTTGAGGAGAGTGTGAGAGGGACACTGGGACAGACAGTCAGCACCTTGAGGAGAGTGTGAGAGGGGCACTGGGATACCGGGACAGACAGTCAGCACCTTGGGGAGAGTGTGAGACGTACACTGGGACACTGGGACAGACAGTCAGCACCTTGAGGAGAGTGTGAGAGGGACACTGGGACAGACAGTCAGCACCTTGAGGAGAGTGTGAGAGGGACACTGGGACAGACAGTCAGCACCTTGCGGAGAGTGTGAGAGGGACACTGGGACGTCGGGACAGACAGTCAGCACCTTGAGGAGAGTGTGAGAGGGACACTGGGACACTGGGACAGACAGTCAGCACCTTGAGGAGAGTGGGAGAGGGACACTGGGACAGACAGTCAGCACCTTGAGGAGAGTGTGAGAGGGGCACTGAGATACCGGGACAGACAGTCAGCACCTTGAGGAGAGTGTGAGAGGTACACTGGGACACTGGGACAGACAGCCAGCACCTTGGGGAGAGTGTAAGAGGTACACTGGGACACTGGGACAGACAGTCAGCACCTTGAGGAGAGTGTGAGAGGGACACTGGGACACTGGGACAGACAGTCAGCACCTTGAGGAGAGTGTGAGAGGGACACTGGGACACTGGGACAGACAGTCAGCACCTTGAGGAGAGTGTGAGAGGTACACTGGGACACTGGGACAGACAGTCAGCACCTTGGGGAGAGTGTGAGAGGGACACTGGGACAGACAGTCAGCACCTTGAGGAGAGTGTGAGAGGGACACTGGGACACTTGGACAGACAGTCAGCACCTTGAGGAGAGTGAGAGAGGGACACTGGGACAGACAGTCAGCACCTTGAGGAGAGTGTGAGAGGGACACTGGGACACTGGGACAGACAGTCAGCATCTTGAGGAGAGTGTGAGAGGGACACTGGGACACTGGGACAGACAGTCAGCACCTTGAGGAGAGTGTGAGAGGGACACTGGGACACTGGGACAGACAGTCAGCACCTTGCGGAGAGTGTGAGAGGTACACTGGGACACTGGGACAGACAGTCAGCACCTTGGGGAGAGTGTGAGAGGGACACTGGGACAGACAGTCAGCACCTTGAGGAGAGTGTGAGAGGGACACTGGGACACTTGGACAGACAGTCAGCACCTTGAGGAGAGTGAGAGAGGGACACTGGGACAGACAGTCAGCACATTGAGGAGAGTGTGAGAGGGACATTGGGACGTCGGGACAGACAGTCAGCACCTTGAGGAGAGTGTGAGAGGGACACTGGGACAGACAGTCAGCACATTGAGGAAAGTGTGAGAGGGACAGTGGGACACCGGGACAGACAGTCAGCACCTTGAGGAAAGTGTGAGAGGGACACTGGTACACCGGGACAGACAGTCAGCACCTTGAGGAGAGTGGGAGAGGGACACTGGGACACAGGGACAGACAGACAGCACCTTGAGGAGAGTGTGAGAGGGACACTGGGATACTGGGACAGACAGTCAGCACCTTGAGGAGAGTGTGAGAGGCACAATGGGACACTGGGACAGACAGTCAGCACCTTGAGGAGTGTGTGAGAGGGACACTGGGACAGGCAGTCAGCACCTTGAGGAGAGTGTGAGAGGGACACCGGGACAGACAGTCAGCACCATGAGGAGAGTGTGAGAGGGACACTGGGACAGACAGTCAGCACCTTGAGGAGAGTGTGAGAGGGGGACAGTGGGACAGACAGTCGGCACCTTGAGGAGAGTGTGAGAGGGACACTGGGACACTGGGACAGACAGTCAGCACCTTGAGGAGAGTGTGAGAGGGACACTGGGACACTGGGACAGACAGTCAGCACCTTGAGGAGAGTGTGAGAGGGACACTGGGACACTGGGACAGACAGTCAGCACCTTGAGGAGAGTGTGAGAGGGACACGGGGACACTGGGACAGACAGTCAGCACCTTGAGGAGAGTGGGAGAGGGACACTGGGACACCGGGACAGACAGTCAGCACCTAGAGGAGAGTGTGAGAGGGACACTGGGACAGACAGTCAGCTCCTTGAGGAGAGTGGGAGAGGGACACTGGGACACCAGGACAGACAGTCAGCACCTTGAGGAGAGTGTGAGAGGGACACTGGGACAGATAGCACCTTGAGGAGAGTGTGAGAGGGACACTGGGACACCAGGACAGACAGTCAGCACCTTGAGGAGAGTGTGAGAGGGACACTGGGTCAGACAGTCAGCACCTTGAGGAGAGTGTGAGAGGGAAACTGGGACACCGGGACAGTCAGCACCTTGAGGAGAGTGGGAGAGGGACACTGGGACACTGGGACAGACAGTCAGCACCTTGAGGAGAGTGTGAGAGGGACACTGGGACAGACAGTCAGCACCTTGAGGAGAGTGTGAGAGGGACACTGGGACAGACAGTCAGCACCTTGAGGAGAGTGTGAGAGGGACACTGGGACACCGGGACAGTCAGCACCTTGAGGAGAGTGGGAGAGGGACACTGGGACAGACAGTCAGCACCTTGAGGAGAGTGTGAGAGGGGCACTGGGATACAGGGACAGACAGTCAGCACCTTGGGGAGAGTGTGAGAGGTACACTGGGACACTGGGACAGACAGTCAGCACCTTGAGGAGAGTGTGAGAGGGACACTGGGACAGACAGTCAGCACCTTGAGGAGAGTGCGAGAGGGACACTGGGACAGACAGTCAGCACCTTGCGGAGAGTGTGAGAGGGACACTGGGACGTCGGGGCAGACAGTCAGCACCTTGAGGAGAGTGTGAGAGGGACACTGGGACACTGGGACAGACAGTCAGCACCTTGAGGAGAGTGGGAGAGGGACACTGGGACAGACAGTCAGCACCTTGAGGAGCGTGTGAGAGGGGCACTGGGATGCCGGGACAGACAGTCAGCACCTTGAGGAGAGTGTGAGAGGTACACTGGGACACTGGGACAGACAGTCAGCACCTTGGGGAGAGTGTGAGAGGTACACTGGGACACTGGGACAGACAGTCAGCACCTTGAGGAGAGTGTGAGAGGGACACTGGGACACTGGGACAGACAGTCAGCACCTTGAGGAGAGTGTGAGAGGGACACTGGGACACTGGAACAGACAGTCAGCACCTTGAGGAGAGTGTGAGAGGTACACTGGGACACTGGGACAGACAGTCAGCACCTTGGGGAGAGTGTGAGAGGGACACTGGGACACTGGGACAGACAGTCAGCCCCTTGAGGAGAGTGTGAGAGGGACACTGGGACACTGGGACAGACAGTCAGCACCTTGAGGAGAGTGTGAGAGGGACACTGGGACACCGGGACAGTCAGCACCCTGAGGAGAGTGGGAGAGGGACACTGGGACACCGGGACAGACAGTCAGCACCTTGAGGAGAGTGTGAGAGGGACACTGGGACAGACAGTCAGCACCTTGAGGAGAGTGTGAGAGGGGCACTGGGAAACCGGGACAGACAGTCTGCACTTTGGGGAGAGTGTGAGAGGTACACTGGGACACTGGGACAGACAGTCAGCACCTTGAGGAGAGTGTGAGAGGGACACTGGGACAGACAGTCAGCACCTTGAGGAGAGTGTGAGAGGGACACTGGGACAGACAGTCAGCACATTGCGGAGAGTGTGAGAGGGACACTGGGACGTCGGGACAGACAGTCAGCACCTTGAGGAGAGTGTGAGAGGGACACTGGGACACTGGGACAGTCAGTCAGCACCTTGAGGAGAGTGGGAGAGGGACACTGGGACAGACAGTCAGCACCTTGAGGAGAGTGTGAGAGGGGCACTGAGATACCGGGACAGACAGTCAGCACCTTGAGGAGAGTGTGAGAGGTACACTGGGACACTGGGACAGACAGTCAGCACCTTGGGGAGAGTGTGAGAGGTACACTGGGACACTGGGACAGACAGTCAGCACCTTGAGGAGAGTGTGAGAGGGACACTGGGACACTGGGACAGACAGTCAGCCCCTTGAGGAGAGTGTGAGAGGGACACTGGGACACTGGGACAGACAGTCAGCACCTTGAGGAGAGTGTGAGAGGGACACTGGGACACTGGGACAGACAGTCAGCACCTTGGGGAGAGTGTGAGAGGGACACTGGGACAGACAGTCAGCACCTTGAGGAGAGTGTGAGAGGGACACTGGGACACTGGGACAGACAGTCAGCACCTTGAGGAGAGTATGAGAGGGACACTGGGACACTGGGACAGACAGTCAGCACCTTGAGGAGAGTGTGAGAGGGACACTGGGACACTGGGACAGGCAGTCAGCACCTTGAGGAGAGTGTGAGAGGGACACCGGGACAAACAGTCAGCACCTTGAGGAGAGTGTGAGAGGGACACTGGGACAGACAGTCAGCACCTTGAGGAGAGTGTGAGAGGGGGACAGTGGGACAGACAGTCAGCACCTTGAGGAGTATGTGAGAGCGACACTGGGGCACCGGGACAGACAGTCAGCACCTTGAGGAGAGTGTGAGAGGGACACTGGGACACCGGGACAGACAGTCAGCACCTTGAGGAGAGTGTGAGAGGGACACCGGGACAGACAGTCAGCACCTTGAAGAGAGTGTGAGAGGGGGACAGTGGGACAGACAGTCAGCACCTTGAGGAGAGTGTGAGAGGGGGACCCTGGGACACCGGCACAGACAGTCGGCACCTTGAGGAGAGTGTGAGAGGGACACTGGGACTTTGGGACAGACAGTCAGCACCTTGAGGAGAGTGTGAGAGGGACACTGGGACACCGGCACAGACAGTCGGCACCTTGAGGAGAGTGTGAGAGGGACACTGGGACACTGGGACAGACAGTCAGCACCTTGAGGAGAGTATGATAGGGACACTGGGACACTGGGACAGACAGTCAGCACCTTGAGGAGAGTGTGAGAGGGACACTGGGACACTGGGACAGACAGTCAGCACCTTGAGGAGAGTGGGAGAGGGACACTGGGACACCGGGACAGACAGTCAGCACATAGAGGAGAGTGTGAGAGGGACACTGGGACAGACAGTCAGCTCCTTGAGGAGAGTGGGAGAGGGACACTGGGACACCGGGACAGACAGTCAGCACCTTGAGGAGAGTGTGAGAGGGACACTGGGACAGATAGCGCCTTGAGGAGAGTGGGAGAGGGACACTGGGACACCAGGACAGACAGTCAGCACCTTGAGGAGAGTGTGAGAGGGACACTGGGTCAGACAGTCAGCACCTTGAGGAGAGTGTGAGAGGGACACTGGGACACCGGGACAGTCAGCACCTTGAGGAGAGTGGGAGAGGGACACTGGGACACTGGGACAGACAGTCAGCACCTTGAGGAGAGTGTGAGAGGGACACTGGGACAGACAGTCAGCACCTTGAGGAGAGTGTGAGAGGGACACTGGGACAGACAGTCAGCATCTTGAGGAGAGTGTGAGAGGGACACTGGGACAGACAGTCAGCACCTTGCGGAGAGTGTGAGAGGGACACTGGGACGTCGGGACAGACAGTCAGCACCTTGAGGAGAGTGTGAGAGGGACACTGGGACACTGGGACAGACAGTCAGCACCTTGAGGAGAGTGGGAGAGGGACACTGGGACAGACAGTCAGCACCTTGAGGAGAGTGTGAGAGGGGCACAGAGATACCGGGACAGACAGTCAGCACCTTGAGGAGAGTGTGAGAGGTACACTGGGACACTGGGACAGACAGTCAGCACCTTGGGGAGAGTGTGAGAGGTACACTGGGACACTGGGACAGACAGTCAGCACCTTGAGGAGAGTGTGAGAGGGACACTGGGACACTGGGACAGACAGTCAGCACCTTGAGCAGAGTGTGAGAGGTACACTGGGACACTGGGACAGACAGTCAGCACCTTGAGGAAAGTGTGAGAGGGACACTGGGTCAGACAGTCAGCACCTTGAGGAGAGTGTGAGAGGGGGACACTGGGACAGACAGTCAGCACCTTGAGGAGTGTGGGAGAGGGGGACACTGGGCCACCGCGACAGCCAGTCAGCACCTTGAGGAGAGTGTGAGAGGGACACTGGGACACCGGGACAGTCAGCACCTTGAGGAGAGTGGGAGAGGGACACTGGGACACTGGGACAGACAGTCAGCACCTTGAGGAGAGTGTGAGAGGGACACTGGGACAGACAGTCAGCACCTTGAGGAGAGTGTGAGAGGGACACTGGGACAGACAGTCAGCACCTTGAGGAGAGTGTGAGAGGGACACTGGGACAGACAGTCAGCACCTTGAGGAGAGTGTGACAGGGACACTGGGACAGACAGTCAGCACCTTGAGGAGAGTGTGAGAGGGACACTGGGACACCGGGACAGTCAGCACCTTGAGGAGAGTGGGAGAGGGACACTGGGACACAGGGACAGACAGACAGCACGTTGAGGAGAGTGTGAGAGGGACACTGGGACAGACAGTCAGCACCTTGAGGAGTGTGTGAGAGGGGCACTGGGATACCGGGACAGACAGTCAGCACCTTGGGGAGAGTGTGAGACGTACACTGGGACACTGGGACAGACAGTCAGCACCTTGAGGAGAGTGTGAGAGGGACACTGGGACAGACATTCAGCACCTTGAGGAGAGTGTGAGAGGGACACTGGGAGAGACAGTCAGCACATTGCGGAGAGTGTGAGAGGGACACTGGGACGTCGGGACAGACAGTCAGCACCTTGAGGAGAGTGTGAGAGGGACACTGGGACACTGGGACAGACAGTCAGCACCTTGAGGAGAGTGGGAGAGGGACACTGGGACAGACAGTCAGCACCTTGAGGAGAGTGTGAGAGGGGCACTGAGATACCGGGACAGACAGTCAGCACCTTGAGGAGAGTGTGAGAGGTACACTGGGACACTGGGACAGACAGCCAGCACCTTGGGGAGAGTGTAAGAGGTACACTGGGACACTGGGACAGACAGTCAGCACCTTGAGGAGAGTGTGAGAGGGACACTGGGACACTGGGACAGACAGTCAGCACCTTGAGGAGAGTGTGAGAGGGACACTGGGACACTGGGACAGACAGTCAGCACCTTGAGGAGAGTGTGAGAGGTACACTGGGACACTGGGACAGACAGTCAGCACCTTGGGGAGAGTGTGAGAGGGACACTGGGACAGACAGTCAGCACCTTGAGGAGAGTGTGAGAGGGACACTGGGACACTTGGACAGACAGTCAGCACCTTGAGGAGAGTGAGAGAGGGACACTGGGACAGACAGTCAGCACCTTGAGGAGAGTGTGAGAGGGACACTGGGACACTGGGACAGACAGTCAGCACCTTGAGGAGAGTGTGAGAGGGACACTGGGACACTGGGACAGACAGTCAGCACCTTGAGGAGAGTGTGAGAGGTACACTGGGACACTGGGGCAGACAGTCAGCACCTTGAGGAAAGTGTGAGAGGGACACTGGGTCAGACAGTCAGCACCTTGAGGAGAGTGTGAGAGGGGGACACTGGGACAGACAGTCAGCACCTTGAGGAGTGAGGGAGAGGGGGACACTGGGCCACCGCGACAGCCAGTCAGCACCTTGAGGAGAGTGTGAGAGGGACACTGGGACACCGGGACAGTCAGCACCTTGAGGAGAGTGGGAGAGGGACACTGGGACACTGGGACAGACAGTCAGCACCTTGAGGAGAGTGTGAGAGGGACACTGGGACAGACAGTCAGCACCTTGAGGAGAGTGTGAGAGGGACACTGGGACAGACAGTCAGCACCTTGAGGAGAATGTGAGAGGGACACTGGGACAGACAGTCAGCACCTTGAGGAGAGTGTGACAGGGACACTGGGACAGACAGTCAGCACCTTGAGGAGAGTGTGAGAGGGACACTGGGACACCGGGACAGTCAGCACCTTGAGGAGAGTGGGAGAGGGACACTGGGACACAGGGACAGACAGACAGCACCTTGAGGAGAGTGTGAGAGGGACACTGGGACAGACAGTCAGCACCTTGAGGAGAGTGTGAGAGGGGCACTGGGATACCGGGACAGACAGTCAGCACCTTGGGGAGAGTGTGAGACGTACACTGGGACACTGGGACAGACAGTCAGCACCTTGAGGAGAGTGTGAGAGGGACACTGGGACAGACAGTCAGCACCTTGAGGAGAGTGTGAGAGGGACACTGGGACAGACAGTCAGCACCTTGCGGAGAGTGTGAGAGGGACACTGGGACGTCGGGACAGACAGTCAGCACCTTGAGGAGAGTGTGAGAGGGACACTGGGACACTGGGACAGACAGTCAGCACCTTGAGGAGAGTGGGAGAGGGACACTGGGACAGACAGTCAGCACCTTGAGGAGAGTGTGAGAGGGGCACTGAGATACCGGGACAGACAGTCAGCACCTTGAGGAGAGTGTGAGAGGTACACTGGGACACTGGGACAGACAGCCAGCACCTTGGGGAGAGTGTAAGAGGTACACTGGGACACTGGGACAGACAGTCAGCACCTTGAGGAGAGTGTGAGAGGGACACTGGGACACTGGGACAGACAGTCAGCACCTTGAGGAGAGTGTGAGAGGGACACTGGGACACTGGGACAGACAGTCAGCACCTTGAGGAGAGTGTGAGAGGGACACTGGGACACTGGGACAGACAGTCAGCACCTTGAGCAGAGTGTGAGAGGGGGACACTGGGACAGACAGTCAGCACCTTGAGGAGTGTGGGAGAGGGGGACACTGGGCCACCGCGACAGCCAGTCAGCACCTTGAGGAGAGTGTGAGAGGGACACTGGGACACCGGGACAGTCAGCACCTTGAGGAGAGTGGGAGAGGGACACTGGGACACTGGGACAGACAGTCAGCACCTTGAGGAGAGTGTGAGAGGGACACTGGGACAGACAGTCAGCACCTTGAGGAGAGTGTGAGAGGGACACTGGGACAGACAGTCAGCACCTTGAGGAGAGTGTGAGAGGGACACTGGGACAGACAGTCAGCACCTTGAGGAGAGTGTGACAGGGACACTGGGACAGACAGTCAGCACCTTGAGGAGAGTGTGAGAGGGACACTGGGACACCGGGACAGTCAGCACCTTGAGGAGAGTGGGAGAGGGACACTGGGACACAGGGACAGACAGACAGCACGTTGAGGAGAGTGTGAGAGGGACACTGGGACAGACAGTCAGCACCTTGAGGAGTGTGTGAGAGGGGCACTGGGATACCGGGACAGACAGTCAGCACCTTGGGGAGAGTGTGAGACGTACACTGGGACACTGGGACAGACAGTCAGCACCTTGAGGAGAGTGTGAGAGGGACACTGGGACAGACATTCAGCACCTTGAGGAGAGTGTGAGAGGGACACTGGGAGAGACAGTCAGCACATTGCGGAGAGTGTGAGAGGGACACTGGGACGTCGGGACAGACAGTCAGCACCTTGAGGAGAGTGTGAGAGGGACACTGGGACACTGGGACAGACAGTCAGCACCTTGAGGAGAGTGGGAGAGGGACACTGGGACAGACAGTCAGCACCTTGAGGAGAGTGTGAGAGGGGCACTGAGATACCGGGACAGACAGTCAGCACCTTGAGGAGAGTGTGAGAGGTACACTGGGACACTGGGACAGACAGCCAGCACCTTGGGGAGAGTGTAAGAGGTACACTGGGACACTGGGACAGACAGTCAGCACCTTGAGGAGAGTGTGAGAGGGACACTGGGACACTGGGACAGACAGTCAGCACCTTGAGGAGAGTGTGAGAGGGACACTGGGACACTGGGACAGACAGTCAGCACCTTGAGGAGAGTGTGAGAGGTACACTGGGACACTGGGACAGACAGTCAGCACCTTGGGGAGAGTGTGAGAGGGACACTGGGACAGACAGTCAGCACCTTGAGGAGAGTGTGAGAGGGACACTGGGACACTTGGACAGACAGTCAGCACCTTGAGGAGAGTGAGAGAGGGACACTGGGACAGACAGTCAGCACCTTGAGGAGAGTGTGAGAGGGACACTGGGACACTGGGACAGACAGTCAGCACCTTGAGGAGAGTGTGAGAGGGACACTGGGACACTGGGACAGACAGTCAGCACCTTGAGGAGAGTGTGAGAGGTACACTGGGACACTGGGGCAGACAGTCAGCACCTTGAGGAAAGTGTGAGAGGGACACTGGGTCAGACAGTCAGCACCTTGAGGAGAGTGTGAGAGGGGGACACTGGGACAGACAGTCAGCACCTTGAGGAGTGAGGGAGAGGGGGACACTGGGCCACCGCGACAGCCAGTCAGCACCTTGAGGAGAGTGTGAGAGGGACACTGGGACACCGGGACAGTCAGCACCTTGAGGAGAGTGGGAGAGGGACACTGGGACACTGGGACAGACAGTCAGCACCTTGAGGAGAGTGTGAGAGGGACACTGGGACAGACAGTCAGCACCTTGAGGAGAGTGTGAGAGGGACACTGGGACAGACAGTCAGCACCTTGAGGAGAATGTGAGAGGGACACTGGGACAGACAGTCAGCACCTTGAGGAGAGTGTGACAGGGACACTGGGACAGACAGTCAGCACCTTGAGGAGAGTGTGAGAGGGACACTGGGACACCGGGACAGTCAGCACCTTGAGGAGAGTGGGAGAGGGACACTGGGACACAGGGACAGACAGACAGCACCTTGAGGAGAGTGTGAGAGGGACACTGGGACAGACAGTCAGCACCTTGAGGAGAGTGTGAGAGGGGCACTGGGATACCGGGACAGACAGTCAGCACCTTGGGGAGAGTGTGAGACGTACACTGGGACACTGGGACAGACAGTCAGCACCTTGAGGAGAGTGTGAGAGGGACACTGGGACAGACAGTCAGCACCTTGAGGAGAGTGTGAGAGGGACACTGGGACAGACAGTCAGCACCTTGCGGAGAGTGTGAGAGGGACACTGGGACGTCGGGACAGACAGTCAGCACCTTGAGGAGAGTGTGAGAGGGACACTGGGACACTGGGACAGACAGTCAGCACCTTGAGGAGAGTGGGAGAGGGACACTGGGACAGACAGTCAGCACCTTGAGGAGAGTGTGAGAGGGGCACTGAGATACCGGGACAGACAGTCAGCACCTTGAGGAGAGTGTGAGAGGTACACTGGGACACTGGGACAGACAGCCAGCACCTTGGGGAGAGTGTAAGAGGTACACTGGGACACTGGGACAGACAGTCAGCACCTTGAGGAGAGTGTGAGAGGGACACTGGGACACTGGGACAGACAGTCAGCACCTTGAGGAGAGTGTGAGAGGGACACTGGGACACTGGGACAGACAGTCAGCACCTTGAGGAGAGTGTGAGAGGTACACTGGGACACTGGGACAGACAGTCAGCACCTTGGGGAGAGTGTGAGAGGGACACTGGGACAGACATTCAGCACCTTGAGGAGAGTGTGAGAGGGACACTGGGACACTTGGACAGACAGTCAGCACCTTGAGGAGAGTGAGAGAGGGACACTGGGACAGACAGTCAGCACCTTGAGGAGAGTGTGAGAGGGACATTGGGACGTCGGGACAGACAGTCAGCACCTTGAGGAGAGTGTGAGAGGGACACTGGGACAGACAGTCAGCACATTGAGGAAAGTGTGAGAGGGACAGTGGGACACCGGGACAGACAGTCAGCACCTTGAGGAAAGTGTGAGAGGGACACTGGTACACCGGGACAGACAGTCAGCACCTTGAGGAGAGTGGGAGAGGGACACTGGGACACAGGGACAGACAGACAGCACCTTGAGGAGAGTGTGAGAGGGACACTGGGATACTGGGACAGACAGTCAGCACCTTGAGGAGAGTGTGAGAGGGACACTGGGACACTGGGACAGACAGTCAGCACCTTGAGGAGAGTGTGAGAGGGACACTGGGACACTGGGACAGGCAGTCAGCACCTTGAGGAGAGTGTGAGAGGGACACCGGGACAGACAGTCAGCACCATGAGGAGAGTGTGAGAGGGACACTGGGACAGACACTCAGCACCTTGAGGAGAGTGTGAGAGGGGGACACTGGGACAGACAGTCAGCACCTTGAGGAGAGTGTGAGAGGGACACTGGGACACCGGCACAGACAGTCGGCACCTTGAGGAGAGTGTGAGAGGGACACTGGGACACTGGGACAGACAGTCAGCACCTTGAGGAGAGTGTGAGAGGGACACTGGGACACCGGGACAGACAGTCAGCACCTTGAGGAGAGTGTGAGAGGGACACTGGGACACTGGGACAGACAGTCAGCACCTTGAGGAGAGTGTGAGAGGGACACGGGGACACTGGGACAGACAGTCAGCACCTTGAGGAGAGTGGGAGAGGGACACTGGGACACCGGGACAGACAGTCAGCACCTAGAGGAGAGTGTGAGAGGGACACTGGGTAGACAGTCAGCTCCTTGAGGAGAGTGGGAGAGGGACACTGGGACACCAGGACAGACAGTCAGCACCTTGAGGAGAGTGTGAGAGGGACACTGGGACAGATAGCACCTTGAGGAGAGTGTGAGAGGGACACTGGGACACCAGGACAGACAGTCAGCACCTTGAGGAGAGTGTGAGAGGGACACTGGGTCAGACAGTCAGCACCTTGAGGAGAGTGTGAGAGGGAAACTGGGACACCGGGACAGTCAGCACCTTGAGGAGGGTGGGAGAGGGACACTGGGACACTGGGACAGACAGTCAGCACCTTGAGGAGAGTGTGAGAGGGACACTGGGACAGACAGTCAGCACCTTGAGGAGAGTGTGAGAGGGACACTGGGACAGACAGTCAGCACCTTGAGGAGAGTGTGAGAGGGACACTG
Organism: Mustelus asterias; assembly: GCF_964213995.1. Taxonomy (NCBI): domain Eukaryota; kingdom Metazoa; phylum Chordata; class Chondrichthyes; order Carcharhiniformes; family Triakidae; genus Mustelus; species Mustelus asterias. Next base: position 674,379 of record NW_027590093.1, on the reverse strand, counting down.
GGACACCGGGACAGTCAGCACCTTGAGGAGAGTGGGAGAGGGACACTGGGACAGACAGTCAGCACCTTGAGGAGAGTGTGAGAGGGGCACTGGGATACAGGAACAGACAGTCAGCACCTTGGGGAGAGTGTGAGAGGTACACTGGGACACTGGGACAGACAGTCAGCACCTTGCGGAGAGTGTGAGAGGGACACTGGGACGTCGGGACAGACAGTCAGCACCTTGAGGAGAGTGTGAGAGGGACACTGGGACACTGGGACAGACAGTCAGCACCTTGAGGAGAGTGGGAGAGGGACACTGGGACAGACAGTCAGCACCTTGAGGAGAGTGTGAGAGGGGCACTGGGATGCCGGGACAGACAGTCAGCACCTTGAGGAGAGTGTGAGAGGTACACTGGGACACTGGGACAGACAGTCAGCACCTTGGGGAGAGTGTGAGAGGTACACTGGGACACTGGGACAGACAGTCAGCACCTTGAGGAGAGTGTGAGAGGGACACTGGGACACTGGGACAGACAGTCAGCACCTTGAGGAGAGTGTGAGAGGGACACTGGGACACTGGAACAGACAGTCAGCACCTTGAGGAGAGTGTGAGAGGTACACTGGGACACTGGGACAGACAGTCAGCACCTTGGGGAGAGTGTGAGAGGGACACTGGGACACTGGGACAGACAGTCAGCCCCTTGAGGAGAGTGTGAGAGGGACACTGGGACACTGGGACAGACAGTCAGCACCTTGAGGAGAGTGTGAGAGGGACACTGGGACACCGGGACAGTCAGCACCTTGAGGAGAGTGGGAGAGGGACACTGGGACACAGGGACAGACAGACAGCACCTTGAGGAGAGTGTGCGAGGGACACTGGGACAGACAGTCAGCACCTTGAGGAGAGTGTGAGAGGGGCACTGGGATACCGGGACAGACAGTCTGCACTTTGGGGAGAGTGTGAGAGGTACACTGGGACACTGGGACAGACAGTCAGCACCTTGGGGAGAGTGTGAGAGGGACACTGGGACACTGGGACAGACAGTCAGCACCTTGAGGAGAGTGTGAGAGGGACACTGGGACAGACAGTCAGCACATTGCGGAGAGTGTGAGAGGGACACTGGGACGTCGGGACAGACAGTCAGCACCTTGAGGAGAGTGTGAGAGGGACACTGGGACAGTCAGTCAGCACCTTGAGGAGAGTGGGAGAGGGACACTGGGACAGACAGTCAGCACCTTGAGGAGAGTGTGAGAGGGGCACTGAGATACCGGGACAGACAGTCAGCACCTTGAGGAGAGTGTGAGAGGTACACTGGGACACTGGGACAGACAGTCAGCACCTTGGGGAGAGTGTGAGAGGTACACTGGGACACTGGGACAGACAGTCAGCACCTTGAGGAGAGTGTGAGAGGGACACTGGGACACTGGGACAGACAGTCAGCCCCTTGAGGAGAGTGTGAGAGGGACACTGGGACACTGGGACAGACAGTCAGCACCTTGAGGAGAGTGTGAGAGGTACACTGGGACACTGGGACAGACAGTCAGCACCTTGGGGAGAGTGTGAGAGGGACACTGGGACAGAGAGTCAGCACCTTGAGGAGAGTGTGAGAGGGACACAGGGACACTGGGACAGACAGTCAGCACCTGGAGGAGAGTGTGAGAGGGACACTGGGACACTGGGACAGACAGTCAGCACCTTGAGGAGAGTGTGAGAGGGACACTGGGACACTGGGACAGGCAGTCAGCACCTTGAGGAGAGTGTGAGAGGGACACCGGGACAGACAGTCAGCACCTTGAGGAGAGTGTGAGAGGGACACTGGGACAGACAGTCAGCACCTTGAGGAGAGTGTGAGAGGGGGACAGTGGGACAGACAGTCAGCACCTTGAGGAGTATGTGAGAGCGACACTGGGGCACCGGGACAGACAGTCAGCACCTTGAGGAGAGTGTGAGAGGGACACTGGGACACCGGGACAGACAGTCAGCACCTTGAAGAGAGTGTGAGAGGGGGACAGTGGGACAGACAGTCAGCACCTTGAGGAGAGTGTGAGAGGGGGACCCTGGGACACCGGCACACACAGTCGGCACCTTGAGGAGAGTGTGAGAGGGACACTGGGACACCGGGACAGACAGTCAGCACCTTGAGGAAAGTGTGAGAGGGACACTGGTACACCGGGACAGACAGTCAGCACCTTGAGGAGAGTGGGAGAGGGACACTGGGACACAGGGACAGACAGACAGCACCTTGAGGAGAGTGTGAGAGGGACACTGGGATACTGGGACAGACAGTCAGCACCTTGAGGAGAGTGTGAGAGGGACACTGGGACACTGGGACAGACAGTCAGCACCTTGAGGAGAGTGTGAGAGGGACACTGGGACACTGGGACAGGCAGTCAGCACCTTGAGGAGAGTGTGAGAGGGACACCGGGACAGACAGTCAGCACCATGAGGAGAGTGTGAGAGGGACACTGGGACAGACACTCAGCACCTTGAGGAGAGTGTGAGAGGGGGACACTGGGACAGACAGTCAGCACCTTGAGGAGAGTGTGAGAGGGACACTGGGACACCGGCACAGACAGTCGGCACCTTGAGGAGAGTGTGAGAGGGACACTGGGACACTGGGACAGACAGTCAGCACCTTGAGGAGAGTGTGAGAGGGACACTGGGACACCGGGACAGACAGTCAGCACCTTGAGGAGAGTGTGAGAGGGACACTGGGACACTGGGACAGACAGTCAGCACCTTGAGGAGAGTGTGAGAGGGACACGGGGACACTGGGACAGACAGTCAGCACCTTGAGGAGAGTGGGAGAGGGACACTGGGACACCGGGACAGACAGTCAGCACCTAGAGGAGAGTGTGAGAGGGACACTGGGACAGACAGTCAGCTCCTTGAGGAGAGTGGGAGAGGGACACTGGGACACCAGGACAGACAGTCAGCACCTTGAGGAGAGTGTGAGAGGGACACTGGGACAGATAGCACCTTGAGGAGAGTGTGAGAGGGACACTGGGACACCAGGACAGACAGTCAGCACCTTGAGGAGAGTGTGAGAGGGACACTGGGTCAGACAGTCAGCACCTTGAGGAGAGTGTGAGAGGGAAACTGGGACACCGGGACAGTCAGCACCTTGAGGAGGGTGGGAGAGGGACACTGGGACACTGGGACAGACAGTCAGCACCTTGAGGAGAGTGTGAGAGGGACACTGGGACAGACAGTCAGCACCTTGAGGAGAGTGTGAGAGGGACACTGGGACAGACAGTCAGCACCTTGAGGAGAGTGTGAGAGGGACACTGGGACACCGGGACAGTCAGCACCTTGAGGAGAGTGGGAGAGGGACACTGGGACAGACAGTCAGCACCTTGAGGAGAGTGTGAGAGGGGCACTGGGATACAGGAACAGACAGTCAGCACCTTGGGGAGAGTGTGAGAGGTACACTGGGACACTGGGACAGACAGTCAGCACCTTGCGGAGAGTGTGAGAGGGACACTGGGACGTCGGGACAGACAGTCAGCACCTTGAGGAGAGTGTGAGAGGGACACTGGGACACTGGGACAGACAGTCAGCACCTTGAGGAGAGTGGGAGAGGGACACTGGGACAGACAGTCAGCACCTTGAGGAGAGTGTGAGAGGGGCACTGGGATGCCGGGACAGACAGTCAGCACCTTGAGGAGAGTGTGAGAGGTACACTGGGACACTGGGACAGACAGTCAGCACCTTGGGGAGAGTGTGAGAGGTACACTGGGACACTGGGACAGACAGTCAGCACCTTGAGGAGAGTGTGAGAGGGACACTGGGACACTGGGACAGACAGTCAGCACCTTGAGGAGAGTGTGAGAGGGACACTGGGACACTGGAACAGACAGTCAGCACCTTGAGGAGAGTGTGAGAGGTACACTGGGACACTGGGACAGACAGTCAGCACCTTGGGGAGAGTGTGAGAGGGACACTGGGACACTGGGACAGACAGTCAGCCCCTTGAGGAGAGTGTGAGAGGGACACTGGGACACTGGGACAGACAGTCAGCACCTTGAGGAGAGTGTGAGAGGGACACTGGGACACCGGGACAGTCAGCACCTTGAGGAGAGTGGGAGAGGGACACTGGGACACAGGGACAGACAGACAGCACCTTGAGGAGAGTGTGCGAGGGACACTGGGACAGACAGTCAGCACCTTGAGGAGAGTGTGAGAGGGGCACTGGGATACCGGGACAGACAGTCTGCACTTTGGGGAGAGTGTGAGAGGTACACTGGGACACTGGGACAGACAGTCAGCACCTTGGGGAGAGTGTGAGAGGGACACTGGGACACTGGGACAGACAGTCAGCACCTTGAGGAGAGTGTGAGAGGGACACTGGGACAGACAGTCAGCACATTGCGGAGAGTGTGAGAGGGACACTGGGACGTCGGGACAGACAGTCAGCACCTTGAGGAGAGTGTGAGAGGGACACTGGGACAGTCAGTCAGCACCTTGAGGAGAGTGGGAGAGGGACACTGGGACAGACAGTCAGCACCTTGAGGAGAGTGTGAGAGGGGCACTGAGATACCGGGACAGACAGTCAGCACCTTGAGGAGAGTGTGAGAGGTACACTGGGACACTGGGACAGACAGTCAGCACCTTGGGGAGAGTGTGAGAGGTACACTGGGACACTGGGACAGACAGTCAGCACCTTGAGGAGAGTGTGAGAGGGACACTGGGACACTGGGACAGACAGTCAGCCCCTTGAGGAGAGTGTGAGAGGGACACTGGGACACTGGGACAGACAGTCAGCACCTTGAGGAGAGTGTGAGAGGTACACTGGGACACTGGGACAGACAGTCAGCACCTTGGGGAGAGTGTGAGAGGGACACTGGGACAGAGAGTCAGCACCTTGAGGAGAGTGTGAGAGGGACACAGGGACACTGGGACAGACAGTCAGCACCTGGAGGAGAGTGTGAGAGGGACACTGGGACACTGGGACAGACAGTCAGCACCTTGAGGAGAGTGTGAGAGGGACACTGGGACACTGGGACAGGCAGTCAGCACCTTGAGGAGAGTGTGAGAGGGACACCGGGACAGACAGTCAGCACCTTGAGGAGAGTGTGAGAGGGACACTGGGACAGACAGTCAGCACCTTGAGGAGAGTGTGAGAGGGGGACAGTGGGACAGACAGTCAGCACCTTGAGGAGTATGTGAGAGCGACACTGGGGCACCGGGACAGACAGTCAGCACCTTGAGGAGAGTGTGAGAGGGACACTGGGACACCGGGACAGACAGTCAGCACCTTGAAGAGAGTGTGAGAGGGGGACAGTGGGACAGACAGTCAGCACCTTGAGGAGAGTGTGAGAGGGGGACCCTGGGACACCGGCACACACAGTCGGCACCTTGAGGAGAGTGTGAGAGGGACACTGGGACACCGGGACAGACAGTCAGCACCTTGAGCAGAGTATGATAGGGACACTGGGACACTGGGACAGACAGTCAGCACCTTGAGGAGAGTGTGAGAGGGACACTGGGACACTGGGACAGACAGTCAGCACCTTGAGGAGAGTGGGAGAGGGACACTGGGACACCGGGACAGACAGTCAGCACATAGAGGAGAGTGTGAGAGGGACACTGGGACAGACAGTCAGCTCCTTGAGGAGAGTGGGAGAGGGACACTGGGACACCGGGACATACAGTCAGCACCTTGAGGAGAGTGTGAGAGGGACACTGGGACAGATAGCACCTTGAGGAGAGTGTGAGAGGGACACTGGGACACCAGGACAGACAGTCAGCACCTTGAGGATAGTGTGAGAGGGACACTGGGACAGACAGTCAGGACCTTGAGGAGTGTGTGAGAGGGACACTGGGACACCGGGACAGTCAGCACCTTGAGGAGAGTGGGAGAAGGACACTGGGACAGACAGTCAGCACCTTGAGGAGAGTGTGAGAGGGGCACTGGGATACCGGGACAGACAGTCAGCACCTTGGGGAGAGTGTGAGAGGTACACTGGGACACTGGGACAGACAGTCAGCACCTTGAGGAGAGTGTGAGAGGGACACTGGGACAGACAGTCAGCACCTTGAGGAGAGTGTGAGAGGGACACTGGGACAGACAGTCAGCACCTTGCGGAGAGTGTGAGAGGGACACTGGGATGTCGGGACAGACAGTCAGCACCTTGAGGAGAGTGTGAGAGGGACACTGGGACACTGGGACAGACAGTCAGCACCTTGAGGAGAGTGGGAGAGGGACACTGGGACAGACAGTCAGCACATTGAGGAGAGTGTGAGAGGGGCACTGGGATAACGGGACAGACAGTCAGCACCTTGAGGAGAGTGTGAGAGGTACACTGGGACACTGGGACAGACAGTCAGCACCTTGGGGAGAGTGTGAGAGGTACACCGGGACACTGGGACAGACAGTCTGCACCTTGAGGAGAGTGTGAGAGGGACACTGGGACACTGGGACAGACAGTCAGCACCTTGAGGAGAGTGTGAGAGGGACACTGGGACACTGGAACAGACAGTCAGCACCTTGAGGAGAGTGTGAGAGGTACACTGGGACACTGGGACAGACAGTCAGCACCTTGGGGAGAGTGTGAGAGGGACACTGGGACACTGGGACAGACAGTCAGCACCTTGAGGAGAGTGTGAGAGGGACACTGGGACACTGGGACAGACAGTCAGCACCTTGAGGAGAGTGTGAGAGGGACACTGGGACACCGGGACAGTCAGCACCTTGAGGAGAGTGGGAGAGGGACACTGGAACACAGGGACAGACAGACAGCACCTTGAGGAGAGTGTGAGAGGGACACTGGGACAGACAGTCAGCACCTTGAGGAGAGTGTGAGAGGGGCACTGGGATACCGGGACAGACAGTCAGCACCTTGGGGAGAGTGTGAGAGGTACACTGTGACATTGGGACAGACAGTCAGCACCTTGAGGAGAGTGTGAGAGGGACACTGGGACAGACAGTCAGCACCTTGAGGAGAGTGTGAGAGGGACACTGGGACAGACAGTCAGCACCTTGAGGAGAGTGTGAGAGGGACACTGGGACAGACAGTCAGCACCTTGAGGAGAGTGTGAGAGGGACACTGGGACAGACAGTCAGCACCTTGAGGAGAGTGTGACAGGGACACTGGGACAGACAGTCAGCACCTTGAGGAGAGTGTGAGAGGGACACTGGGACACCGGGACAGTCAGCACCTTGAGGAGAGTGGGAGAGGGACACTGGGACACAGGGACAGACAGACAGCACCTTGAGGAGAGTGTGAGAGGGACACTGGGACAGACAGTCAGCACCTTGAGGAGAGTGTGAGAGGGGCACTGGGATACCGGGACAGACAGTCAGCACCTTGGGGAGAGTGTGAGAGGTACACTGGGACACTGGGACAGACAGTCAGCACCTTGAGGAGAGTGTGAGAGGGACACTGGGACAGACAGTCAGCACCTTGAGGAGAGTGTGAGAGGGACACTGGGACAGACAGTCAGCACCTTGCGGAGAGTGTGAGAGGGACACTGGGACGTCGGGACAGACAGTCAGCACCTTGAGGAGAGTGTGAGAGGGACACTGGGACACTGGGACAGACAGTCAGCACCTTGAGGAGAGTGGGAGAGGGACACTGGGACAGACAGTCAGCACCTTGAGGAGAGTGTGAGAGGGGCACTGAGATTCCGGGACAGACAGTCAGCACCTTGAGGAGAGTGTGAGAGGTACACTGGGACACTGGGACAGACAGTCAGCACCTTGGGGAGAGTGTGAGAGGTACACTGGGACACTGGGACAGACAGTCAGCACCTTGAGGAGAGTGTGAGAGGGACACTGGGACACTGGGACAGACAGTCAGCACCTTGAGGAGAGTGTGAGAGGGACACTGGGACACTGGGACAGACAGTCAGCACCTTGAGGAGAGTGTGAGAGGTACACTGGGACACTGGGACAGACAGTCAGCACCTTGGGGAGAGTGTGAGAGGGATACTGGGACAGACAGTCAGCACCTTGAGGAGAGTGTGAGAGGGACACTGGGACACTGGGACAGACAGTCAGCACCTTGAGGAGAGTGAGAGAGGGACACTGGGACAGACAGTCAGCACCTTGAGTTGAGTGTGAGAGGGACATTGGGACGTCGGGACAGTCAGTCAGCACCTTGAGGAGAGTGTGAGAGGGACACTGGGACAGACAGTCAGCACATTGAGGAAAGTGTGAGAGGGACAGTGGGACACCGGGACAGACAGTCAGCACCTTGAGGAAAGTGTGAGAGGGACACTGGTACACCGGGACAGACAGTCAGCACCTTGAGGAGAGTGGGAGAGGGAAACTGGGACACAGGGACAGACAGACATCACCTTGAGGAGAGTGTGAGAGGGACACTGGGACAGACAGTCAGCACCTTGAGGAGAGTGTGAGAGGGACACTGGGACACTGGGACAGACAGTCAGCACCTTGAGGAGAGTGTGAGAGGGACACTGGGACACTGGGACAGACAGTCAGCACCTTGAGGAGAGTGTGAGAGGGACACTGGGACAGACAGTCAGCACCTTGAGGAGAGTGTGAGAGGGGGACAGTGGGACAGACAGTCAGCACCTTGAGGAGAGTGTGAGAGGGACACTGGGACAGACAGTCAGCACCTTGAGGAGAGTGTGAGAGGGACACCGGGACAGACAGTCAGCACCTTGAGGAGAGTGTGAGAGGGACACTGGGCCAGACAGTCAGCACCTTGAGGAGAGTGTGAGAGGGGGACAGTGGGACAGACAGTCAGCAGCTTGAGGAGAGTGTGAGAGGGGGACCCTGGGACACCGGCACAGACAGTCGGCACCTTGAGGAGAGTGTGAGAGGGACAATGGGACACTGCGACAGACAGTCAGCACCTTGAGGAGAGTGTGAGAGGGACACTGGGACACCGGGACAGACAGTCAGCACCTTGAGGAGAGTGTGAGAGGGACACTGGGACACTGGGACAGACAGTCAGCACCTTGAGGAGAGTGTGAGAGGGACACTGGGACACTGGGACAGACAGTCAGCACCTTGAGGAGAGTGGGAGAGGGACACTGGGACACCGGGACAGACAGTCAGCACCTAGAGGAGAGTGTGAGAGGGACACTGGGACAGATAGCACCTTGAGGAGAGTGTGAGAGAGACACTGGGACACCAGGACAGACAGTCAGCACCTTGGGGAGAGTGTGAGAGGTACACTGGGACACTGGGACAGACAGTCAGCAACTTGAGGAGAGTGTGAGAGGGACACTGGGACAGACAGTCAGCACCTTGAGGAGAGTGTGAGAGGGACACTGGGACAGACAGTCAGCACCTTGCGGAGAGTGTGAGAGGGACACTGGGACGTCGGGACAGACAGTCAGCACCTTGAGGAGAGTGTGAGAGGGACACTGGGACACTGGGACAGACAGTCAGCACCTTGAGGAGAGTGGGAGAGGGACACTGGGACAGACAGTCAGCACCTTGAGGAGAGTGTGAGAGGGGCACTGAGATACCGGGACAGACAGTCAGCACCTTGAGGAGAGTGTGAGAGGTACACTGGGACACTGGGACAGACAGTCAGCACCTTGGGGAGAGTGTGAGAGGTACACTGGGACACTGGGACAGACAGTCAGCACCTTGAGGAGAGTGTGAGAGGGACACTGGGACACTGGGACAGACAGTCAGCACCTTGAGGAGAGTGTGAGAGGGACACTGGGACACTGGGACAGACAGTCAGCACCTTGAGGAGAGTGTGAGAGGTACACTGGGACACTGGGACAGACAGTCAGCACCTTGGGGAGAGTGTGAGAGGGATACTGGGACAGACAGTCAGCACCTTGAGGAGAGTGTGAGAGGGACACTGGGACACTGGGACAGACAGTCAGCACCTTGAGGAGAGTGAGAGAGGGACACTGGGACAGACAGTCAGCACCTTGAGTTGAGTGTGAGAGGGACATTGGGACGTCGGGACAGTCAGTCAGCACCTTGAGGAGAGTGTGAGAGGGACACTGGGACAGACAGTCAGCACATTGAGGAAAGTGTGAGAGGGACAGTGGGACACCGGGACAGACAGTTAGCACCTTGAGGAAAGTGTGAGAGGGACACTGGTACACCGGGACAGACAGTCAGCACCTTGAGGAGAGTGGGAGAGGGACACTGGGACACAGGGACAGACAGACAGCACCTTGAGGAGAGTGTGAGAGGGACACTGGGATACTGGGACAGACAGTCAGCACCTTGAGGAGAGTGTGAGAGGGACACTGGGACACTGGGACAGACAGTCAGCACCTTGAGGAGAGTGTGAGAGGGACACTGGGACACTGGGACAGGCAGTCAGCACCTTGAGGAGAGTGTGAGAGGGACACCGGGACAGACAGTCAGCACCTTGAGGAGAGTGTGAGAGGGACACTGGGACAGACAGTCAGCACCTTGAGGAGAGTGTGAGAGGGGGACAGTGGGACAGACAGTCAGCAGCTTGAGGAGAGTGTGAGAGGGGGACCCTGGGACACCGGCACAGACAGTCGGCACCTTGAGGAGAGTGTGAGAGGGACAATGGCACACTGGGACAGACAGTCAGCACCTTGAGGAGAGTGTGAGAGGGACACTGGGACACCGGGACAGACAGTCAGCACCTTGAGGAGAGTGTGAGAGGGACACTGGGACACTGGGACAGACAGTCAGCACCTTGAGGAGAGTGTGAGAGGGACACGGGGACACTGGGACAGACAGTCAGCACCTTGAGGAGAGTGGGAGAGGGACACTGGGACACCGGGACAGACAGTCAGCACCTAGAGGAGAGTGTGAGAGGGACACTGGGACAGACAGTCAGCTCCTTGAGGAGAGTGGGAGAGGGACACTGGGACACCAGGACAGACAGTCAGCACCTTGAGGAGAGTGTGAGAGGGACACTGGGACAGATAGCACCTTGAGGAGAGTGTGAGAGGGACACTGGGACACCAGGACAGACAGTCAGCACCTTGAGGAGAGTGTGAGAGGGACACTGGGTCAGACAGTCAGCACCTTGAGGAGAGTGTGAGAGGGAAACTGGGACACCGGGACAGTCAGCACCTTGAGGAGAGTGGGAGAGGGACACTGGGACACTGGGACAGAAAGTCAGCACCTTGAGGAGAGTGTGAGAGGGACACAGGGACAGACAGTCAGCACCTTGAGGAGAGTGTGAGAGGGACACTGGGACAGACAGTCAGCACCTTGAGGAGAGTGTGAGAGGGACACTGGGACACCGGGACAGTCAGCACCTTGAGGAGAGTGGGAGCGGGACACTGGGACAGACAGTCAGCACCTTGAGGAGAGTGTGAGAGGGGCACTGGGATACCGGGACAGACAGTCAGCACCTTGGGGAGAGTGTGAGAGGTACACTGGGACACTGGGACAGACAGTCAGCACCTTGAGGAGAGTGTGAGAGGGACACTGGGACAGACAGTCAGCACCTTGAGGAGAGTGGGAGAGGGACACTGGGACAGACAGTCAGCACCTTGAGGAGAGTGTGAGAGGGGCACTGGGACACTGGGACAGAGAGTCAGCACCTTGAGGAAAGTGTGAGAGGTACACTGGGACACTGGGACAGACAGTCAGCACCTTGGGGAGAGTGTGAGAGGTACACTGGGACACTGGGACAGACAGTCAGCACCTTGAGGAGAGTGTGAGAGGGACACTGGGACACTGGGACAGACAGTCAGCACCTTGAGGAGAGTGTGAGAGGGACACTGGGACACTGGAACAGACAGTCAGCACCTTGAGGAGAGTGTGAGAGGTACACTGGGACACTGGGACAGACAGTCAGCACCTTGGGGAGAGTGTGAGAGGGACACTGGGACACTGGGAAAAACAGTCAGCCCCTTGAGGAGAGTGTGAGAGGGACACTGGGACACTGGGACAGACAGTCAGCACCTTGAGGAGAGTGTGAGAGGGACACTGGGACACCGGGACAGTCAGCACCTTGAGGAGAGTGGGAGAGGGACACTGGGACACAGGGACAGACAGACAGCACCTTGAGGAGAGTGTGAGAGGGACACTGGGAAAGACAGTCAGCACCTTGAGGAGAGTGTGAGAGGGGCACTGGGATACCGGGACAGACAGTCTGCACTTTGGGGAGAGTGTGAGAGGTACACTGGGACACTGGGACAGACAGTCAGCACCTTGAGGAGAGTGTGAGAGGGACACTGGGACACTGGGACAGACAGTCAGCACCTTGAGGAGAGTGTGAGAGGGACACTGGGACACTGGAACAGACAGTCAGCACCTTGAGGAGAGTGTGAGAGGTACACTGGGACACTGGGACAGACAGTCAGCACCTTGGGGAGAGTGTGAGAGGGACACTGGGACACTGGGACAGACAGTCAGCCCCTTGAGGAGAGTGTGAGAGGGACACTGGGACACTGGGACAGACAGTCAGCACCTTGAGGAGAGTGTGAGAGGGACACTGGGACACCGGGACAGTCAGCACCTTGAGGAGAGTGGGAGAGGGACACTGGGACACAGGGACAGACAGACAGCACCTTGAGGAGAGTGTGAGAGGGACACTGGGACAGACAGTCAGCACCTTGAGGAGAGTTTGAGAGGGGCACTGGGATACCGGGACAGACAGTCTGCACTTTGGGGAGAGTGTGAGAGGTACACTGGGACACTGGGACAGACAGTCAGCACCTTGGGGAGAGTGTGAGAGGGACACTGGGACACTGGGACAGACAGTCAGCACCTTGAGGAGAGTGTGAGAGGGACACTGGGACAGACAGTCAGCACATTGCGGAGAGTGTGAGAGGGACACTGGGACGTCGGGACAGACAGTCAGCACCTTGAGGAGAGTGTGAGAGGGACACTGGGACAGTCAGTCAGCACCTTGAGGAGAGTGGGAGAGGGACACTGGGACAGACAGTCAGCACCTTGAGGAGAGTGTGAGAGGGGCACTGAGATACCGGGACAGACAGTGAGCACCTTGAGGAGAGTGTGAGAGGTACACTGGGACACTGGGACAGACAGTCAGCACCTTGGGGAGAGTGTGAGAGGTACACTGGGACACTGGGACAGACAGTCAGCACCTTGAGGAGAGTGTGAGAGGGACACTGGGACACTGGGACAGACAGTCAGCCCCTTGAGGAGAGTGTGAGAGGGACACTGGGACACTGGGACAGACAGTCAGCACCTTGAGGAGAGTGTGAGAGGTACACTGGGACACTGGGACAGACAGTCAGCACCTTGAGGAGAGTGAGAGAGGGACACTGGGACAGACAGTCAGCACCTTGAGTTGAGTGTGAGAGGGACATTGGGACGTCGGGACAGTCAGTCAGCACCTTGAGGAGAGTGTGAGAGGGACACTGGGACAGACAGTCAGCACATTGAGGAAAGTGTGAGAGGGACAGTGGGACACCGGGACAGACAGTCAGCACCTTGAGGAAAGTGTGAGAGGGACACTGGTACACCGGGACAGACAGTCAGCACCTTGAGGAGAGTGGGAGAGGGACACTGGGACACAGGGACAGACAGACAGCACCTTGAGGAGAGTGTGAGAGGGACACTGGGATACTGGGACAGACAGTCAGCACCTTGAGGAGAGTGTGAGAGGGACACTGGGACACTGGGACAGACAGTCAGCACCTTGAGGAGAGTGTGAGAGGGACACTGGGACACTGGGACAGGCAGTCAGCACCTTGAGGAGAGTGTGAGAGGGACACCGGGACAGACAGTCAGCACCTTGAGGAGAGTGTGAGAGGGACACTGGGACAGACAGTCAGCACCTTGAGGAGAGTGTGAGAGGGGGACAGTGGGACAGACAGTCAGCAGCTTGAGGAGAGTGTGAGAGGGGGACCCTGGGACACCGGCACAGACAGTCGGCACCTTGAGGAGAGTGTGAGAGGGACAATGGCACACTGGGACAGACAGTCAGCACCTTGAGGAGAGTGTGAGAGGGACACTGGGACACCGGGACAGACAGTCAGCACCTTGAGGAGAGTGTGAGAGGGACACTGGGACACTGGGACAGACAGTCAGCACCTTGAGGAGAGTGTGAGAGGGACACGGGGACACTGGGACAGACAGTCAGCACCTTGAGGAGAGTGGGAGAGGGACACTGGGACACCGGGACAGACAGTCAGCACCTAGAGGAGAGTGTGAGAGGGACACTGGGACAGACAGTCAGCTCCTTGAGGAGAGTGGGAGAGGGACACTGGGACACCAGGACAGACAGTCAGCACCTTGAGGAGAGTGTGAGAGGGACACTGGGACAGATAGCACCTTGAGGAGAGTGTGAGAGGGACACTGGGACACCAGGACAGACAGTCAGCACCTTGAGGAGAGTGTGAGAGGGACACTGGGTCAGACAGTCAGCACCTTGAGGAGAGTGTGAGAGGGAAACTGGGACACCGGGACAGTCAGCACCTTGAGGAGAGTGGGAGAGGGACACTGGGACACTGGGACAGACAGTCAGCACCTTGAGGAGAGTGTGAGAGGGACACAGGGACAGACAGTCAGCACCTTGAGGAGAGTGTGAGAGGGACACTGGGACAGACAGTCAGCACCTTGAGGAGAGTGTGAGAGGGACACTGGGACACCGGGACAGTCAGCACCTTGAGGAGAGTGGGAGCGGGACACTGGGACAGACAGTCAGCACCTTGAGGAGAGTGTGAGAGGGGCACTGGGATACCGGGACAGACAGTCAGCACCTTGGGGAGAGTGTGAGAGGTACACTGGGACACTGGGACAGACAGTCAGCACCTTGAGGAGAGTGTGAGAGGGACACTGGGACAGACAGTCAGCACCTTGAGGAGAGTGTGAGAGGGACACTGGGACAGACAGTCAGCACCTTGCGGAGAGTGTGAGAGGGACACTGGGACGTCGGGACAGACAGTCAGCACCTTGAGGAGAGTGTGAGAGGGACACTGGGACACTGGGACAGACAGTCAGCACCTTGAGGAGAGTGGGAGAGGGACACTGGGACAGACAGTCAGCACCTTGAGGAGAGTGTGAGAGGGGCACTGGGACACTGGGACAGAGAGTCAGCACCTTGAGGAAAGTGTGAGAGGTACACTGGGACACTGGGACAGACAGTCAGCACCTTGGGGAGAGTGTGAGAGGTACACTGGGACACTGGGACAGACAGTCAGCACCTTGAGGAGAGTGTGAGAGGGACACTGGGACACTGGGACAGACAGTCAGCACCTTGAGGAGAGTGTGAGAGGGACACTGGGACACTGGAACAGACAGTCAGCACCTTGAGGAGAGTGTGAGAGGTACACTGGGACACTGGGACAGACAGTCAGCACCTTGGGGAGAGTGTGAGAGGGACACTGGGACACTGGGAAAAACAGTCAGCCCCTTGAGGAGAGTGTGAGAGGGACACTGGGACACTGGGACAGACAGTCAGCACCTTGAGGAGAGTGTGAGAGGGACACTGGGACACCGGGACAGTCAGCACCTTGAGGAGAGTGGGAGAGGGACACTGGGACACAGGGACAGACAGACAGCACCTTGAGGAGAGTGTGAGAGGGACACTGGGAAAGACAGTCAGCACCTTGAGGAGAGTGTGAGAGGGGCACTGGGATACCGGGACAGACAGTCTGCACTTTGGGGAGAGTGTGAGAGGTACACTGGGACACTGGGACAGACAGTCAGCACCTTGAGGAGAGTGTGAGAGGGACACTGGGACACTGGGACAGACAGTCAGCACCTTGAGGAGAGTGTGAGAGGGACACTGGGACACTGGAACAGACAGTCAGCACCTTGAGGAGAGTGTGAGAGGTACACTGGGACACTGGGACAGACAGTCAGCACCTTGGGGAGAGTGTGAGAGGGACACTGGGACACTGGGACAGACAGTCAGCCCCTTGAGGAGAGTGTGAGAGGGACACTGGGACACTGGGACAGACAGTCAGCACCTTGAGGAGAGTGTGAGAGGGACACTGGGACACCGGGACAGTCAGCACCTTGAGGAGAGTGGGAGAGGGACACTGGGACACAGGGACAGACAGACAGCACCTTGAGGAGAGTGTGAGAGGGACACTGGGACAGACAGTCAGCACCTTGAGGAGAGTGTGAGAGGGGCACTGGGATACCGGGACAGACAGTCTGCACTTTGGGGAGAGTGTGAGAGGTACACTGGGACACTGGGACAGACAGTCAGCACCTTGGGGAGAGTGTGAGAGGGACACTGGGACACTGGGACAGACAGTCAGCACCTTGAGGAGAGTGTGAGAGGGACACTGGGACAGACAGTCAGCACATTGCGGAGAGTGTGAGAGGGACACTGGGACGTCGGGACAGACAGTCAGCACCTTGAGGAGAGTGTGAGAGGGACACTGGGACAGTCAGTCAGCACCTTGAGGAGAGTGGGAGAGGGACACTGGGACAGACAGTCAGCACCTTGAGGAGAGTGTGAGAGGGGCACTGAGATACCGGGACAGACAGTCAGCACCTTGAGGAGAGTGTGAGAGGTACACTGGGACACTGGGACAGACAGTCAGCACCTTGGGGAGAGTGTGAGAGGTACACTGGGACACTGGGACAGACAGTCAGCACCTTGAGGAGAGTGTGAGAGGGACACTGGGACACTGGGACAGACAGTCAGCCCCTTGAGGAGAGTGTGAGAGGGACACTGGGACACTGGGACAGACAGTCAGCACCTTGAGGAGAGTGTGAGAGGTACACTGGGACACTGGGACAGACAGTCAGCACCTTGGGGAGAGTGTGAGAGGGACACTGGGACAGAGAGTCAGCACCTTGAGGAGAGTGTGAGAGGGACACAGGGACACTGGGACAGACAGTCAGCACCTGGAGGAGAGTGTGAGAGGGACACTGGGACACTGGGACAGACAGTCAGCACCTTGAGGAGAGTGTGAGAGGGACACTGGGACACTGGGACAGGCAGTCAGCACCTTGAGGAGAGTGTGAGAGGGACACCGGGACAGACAGTCAGCACCTTGAGGAGAGTGTGAGAGGGACACTGGGACAGACAGTCAGCACCTTGAGGAGAGTGTGAGAGGGGGACAGTGGGACAGACAGTCAGCACCTTGAGGAGTATGTGAGAGCGACACTGGGGCACCGGGACAGACAGTCAGCACCTTGAGGAGAGTGTGAGAGGGACACTGGGACACCGGGACAGACAGTCAGCACCTTGAAGAGAGTGTGAGAGGGGGACAGTGGGACAGACAGTCAGCACCTTGAGGAGAGTGTGAGAGGGGGACCCTGGGACACCGGCACAGACAGTCGGCACCTTGAGGAGAGTGTGAGAGGGACACTGGGACACCGGGACAGACAGTCAGCACCTTGAGCAGAGTATGATAGGGACACTGGGACACTGGGACAGACAGTCAGCACCTTGAGGAGAGTGTGAGAGGGACACTGGGACACTGGGACAGACAGTCAGCACCTTGAGGAGAGTGGGAGAGGGACACTGGGACACCGGGACAGACAGTCAGCACATAGAGGAGAGTGTGAGAGGGACACTGGGACAGACAGTCAGCTCCTTGAGGAGAGTGGGAGAGGGACACTGGGACACCGGGACATACAGTCAGCACCTTGAGGAGAGTGTGAGAGGGACACTGGGACAGATAGCACCTTGAGGAGCGTGTGAGAGGGACACTGGGACACCAGGACAGACAGTCAGCACCTTGAGGAGAGTGTGAGAGGGACACTGGGTCAGACAGTCAGCACCTTGAGGAGAGTGTGAGAGGGACACTGGGACACCGGGACAGTCAGCACCTTGAGGAGAGTGGGAGAGGGACACTGGGACACTGGGACAGACAGTCAACACCTTGAGGAGAGTGTGAGAGGGACACTGGGACAGACAGTCAGCACCTTGAGGAGAGTGTGAGAGGGACACTGGGACAGACAGTCAGGACCTTGAGGAGTGTGTGAGAGGGACACTGGGACACCGGGACAGTCAGCACCTTGAGGAGAGTGGGAGAAGGACACTGGGACAGACAGTCAGCACCTTGAGGAGAGTGTGAGAGGGGCACTGGGATACCGGGACAGACAGTCAGCACCTTGGGGAGAGTGTGAGAGGTACACTGGGACACTGGGACAGACAGTCAGCACCTTGAGGAGAGTGTGAGAGGGACACTGGGACAGACAGTCAGCACCTTGAGGAGAGTGTGAGAGGGACACTGGGACAGACAGTCAGCACCTTGCGGAGAGTGTGAGAGGGACACTGGGATGTCGGGACAGACAGTCAGCACCTTGAGGAGAGTGTGAGAGGGACACTGGGACACTGGGACAGACAGTCAGCACCTTGAGGAGAGTGGGAGAGGGACACTGGGACAGACAGTCAGCACATTGAGGAGAGTGTGAGAGGGGCACTGGGATAACGGGACAGACAGTCAGCACCTTGAGGAGAGTGTGAGAGGTACACTGGGACACTGGGACAGACAGTCAGCACCTTGGGGAGAGTGTGAGAGGTACACCGGGACACTGGGACAGACAGTCTGCACCTTGAGGAGAGTGTGAGAGGGACACTGGGACACTGGGACAGACAGTCAGCACCTTGAGGAGAGTGTGAGAGGGACACTGGGACACTGGAACAGACAGTCAGCACCTTGAGGAGAGTGTGAGAGGTACACTGGGACACTGGGACAGACAGTCAGCACCTTGGGGAGAGTGTGAGAGGGACACTGGGACACTGGGACAGACAGTCAGCACCTTGAGGAGAGTGTGAGAGGGACACTGGGACACTGGGACAGACAGTCAGCACCTTGAGGAGAGTGTGAGAGGGACACTGGGACACCGGGACAGTCAGCACCTTGAGGAGAGTGGGAGAGGGACACTGGAACACAGGGACAGACAGACAGCACCTTGAGGAGAGTGTGAGAGGGACACTGGGACAGACAGTCAGCACCTTGAGGAGAGTGTGAGAGGGGCACTGGGATACCGGGACAGACAGTCAGCACCTTGGGGAGAGTGTGAGAGGTACACTGTGACATTGGGACAGACAGTCAGCACCTTGAGGAGAGTGTGAGAGGGACACTGGGACAGACAGTCAGCACCTTGAGGAGAGTGTGAGAGGGACACTGGGACAGACAGTCAGCACCTTGAGGAGAGTGTGAGAGGGACACTGGGACAGACAGTCAGCACCTTGAGGAGAGTGTGAGAGGGACACTGGGACAGACAGTCAGCACCTTGAGGAGAGTGTGACAGGGACACTGGGACAGACAGTCAGCACCTTGAGGAGAGTGTGAGAGGGACACTGGGACACCGGGACAGTCAGCACCTTGAGGAGAGTGGGAGAGGGACACTGGGACACAGGGACAGACAGACAGCACCTTGAGGAGAGTGTGAGAGGGACACTGGGACAGACAGTCAGCACCTTGAGGAGAGTGTGAGAGGGGCACTGGGATACCGGGACAGACAGTCAGCACCTTGGGGAGAGTGTGAGAGGTACACTGGGACACTGGGACAGACAGTCAGCACCTTGAGGAGAGTGTGAGAGGGACACTGGGACAGACAGTCAGCACCTTGAGGAGAGTGTGAGAGGGACACTGGGACAGACAGTCAGCACCTTGCGGAGAGTGTGAGAGGGACACTGGGACGTCGGGACAGACAGTCAGCACCTTGAGGAGAGTGTGAGAGGGACACTGGGACACTGGGACAGACAGTCAGCACCTTGAGGAGAGTGGGAGAGGGACACTGGGACAGACAGTCAGCACCTTGAGGAGAGTGTGAGAGGGGCACTGAGATTCCGGGACAGACAGTCAGCACCTTGAGGAGAGTGTGAGAGGTACACTGGGACACTGGGACAGACAGTCAGCACCTTGGGGAGAGTGTGAGAGGTACACTGGGACACTGGGACAGACAGTCAGCACCTTGAGGAGAGTGTGAGAGGGACACTGGGACACTGGGACAGACAGTCAGCACCTTGAGGAGAGTGTGAGAGGGACACTGGGACACTGGGACAGACAGTCAGCACCTTGAGGAGAGTGTGAGAGGTACACTGGGACACTGGGACAGACAGTCAGCAACTTGGGGAGAGTGTGAGAGGGATACTGGGACAGACAGTCAGCACCTTGAGGAGAGTGTGAGAGGGACACTGGGACAGACAGTCAGCACCTTGAGGAGAGTGAGAGAGGGACACTGGGACAGACAGTCAGCACCTTGAGTTGAGTGTGAGAGGGACATTGGGACGTCGGGACAGTCAGTCAGCACCTTGAGGAGAGTGTGAGAGGGACACTGGGACAGACAGTCAGCACATTGAGGAAAGTGTGAGAGGGACAGTGGGACACCGGGACAGACAGTCAGCACCTTGAGGAAAGTGTGAGAGGGACACTGGTACACCGGGACAGACAGTCAGCACCTTGAGGAGAGTGGGAGAGGGAAACTGGGACACAGGGACAGACAGACATCACCTTGAGGAGAGTGTGAGAGGGACACTGGGACAGACAGTCAGCACCTTGAGGAGAGTGTGAGAGGGACACTGGGACACTGGGACAGACAGTCAGCACCTTGAGGAGAGTGTGAGAGGGACACTGGGACACTGGGACAGACAGTCAGCACCTTGAGGAGAGTGTGAGAGGGACACTGGGACAGACAGTCAGCACCTTGAGGAGAGTGTGAGAGGGGGACAGTGGGACAGACAGTCAGCACCTTGAGGAGAGTGTGAGAGGGACACTGGGACAGACAGTCAGCACCTTGAGGAGAGTGTGAGAGGGACACCGGGACAGACAGTCAGCACCTTGAGGAGAGTGTGAGAGGGACACTGGGCCAGACAGTCAGCACCTTGAGGAGAGTGTGAGAGGGGGACAGTGGGACAGACAGTCAGCAGCTTGAGGAGAGTGTGAGAGGGGGACCCTGGGACACCGGCACAGACAGTCGGCAGCTTGAGGAGAGTGTGAGAGGGACAATGGGACACTGCGACAGACAGTCAGCACCTTGAGGAGAGTGTGAGAGGGACACTGGGACACCGGGACAGACAGTCAGCACCTTGAGGAGAGTGTGAGAGGGACACTGGGACAGACAGTCAGCACCTTGAGGAGAGTGTGAGAGGGACACGGGGACACTGGGACAGACAGTCAGCACCTTGAGGAGAGTGGGAGAGGGACACTGGGACACCGGGACAGACAGTCAGCACCTAGAGGAGAGTGTGAGAGGGACACTGGGACAGATAGCACCTTGAGGAGAGTGTGAGAGAGACACTGGGACACCAGGACAGACAGTCAGCACCTTGGGGAGAGTGTGAGAGGTACACTGGGACACTGGGACAGACAGTCAGCACCTTGAGGAGAGTGTGAGAGGGACACTGGGACAGACAGTCAGCACCTTGAGGAGAGTGTGAGAGGGACACTGGGACAGACAGTCAGCACCTTGCGGAGAGTGTGAGAGGGACACTGGGACGTCGGGACAGACAGTCAGCACCTTGAGGAGAGTGTGAGAGGGACACTGGGACACTGGGACAGACAGTCAGCACCTTGAGGAGAGTGGGAGAGGGACACTGGGACAGACAGTCAGCACCTTGAGGAGAGTGTGAGAGGGGCACTGAGATACCGGGACAGACAGTCAGCACCTTGAGGAGAGTGTGAGAGGTACACTGGGACAGTGGGACAGACAGTCAGCACCTTGGGGAGAGTGTGAGAGGTACACTGGGACACTGGGACAGACAGTCAGCACCTTGAGGAGAGTGTGAGAGGGACACTGGGACACTGGGACAGACAGTCAGCACCTTGAGGAGAGTGTGAGAGGGACACTGGGACACTGGGACAGACAGTCAGCACCTTGAGGAGAGTGTGAGAGGTACACTGGGACACTGGGACAGACAGTCAGCACCTTGGGGAGAGTGTGAGAGGGATACTGGGACAGACAGTCAGCACCTTGAGGAGAGTGTGAGAGGGACACTGGGACACTGGGACAGACAGTCAGCACCTTGAGGAGAGTGAGAGAGGGACACTGGGACAGACAGTCAGCACCTTGAGTTGAGTGTGAGAGGGACATTGGGACGTCGGGACAGTCAGTCAGCACCTTGAGGAGAGTGTGAGAGGGACACTGGGACAGACAGTCAGCACATTGAGGAAAGTGTGAGAGGGACAGTGGGACACCGGGACAGACAGTCAGCACCTTGAGGAAAGTGTGAGAGGGACACTGGTACACCGGGACAGACAGTCAGCACCTTGAGGAGAGTGGGAGAGGGACACTGGGACACAGGGACAGACAGACAGCACCTTGAGGAGAGTGTGAGAGGGACACTGGGATACTGGGACAGACAGTCAGCACCTTGAGGAGAGTGTGAGAGGGACACTGGGACACTGGGACAGACAGTCAGCACCTTGAGGAGAGTGTGAGAGGGACACAGGGACACTGGGACAGGCAGTCAGCACCTTGAGGAGAGTGTGAGAGGGACACCGGGACAGACAGTCAGCACCTTGAGGAGAGTGTGAGAGGGACACTGGGACAGACAGTCAGCACCTTGAGGAGAGTGTGAGAGGGGGACAGTGGGACAGACAGTCAGCAGCTTGAGGAGAGTGTGAGAGGGGGACCCTGGGACACCGGCACAGACAGTCGGCACCTTGAGGAGAGTGTGAGAGGGACAATGGCACACTGGGACAGACAGTCAGCACCTTGAGGAGAGTGTGAGAGGGACACTGGGACACCGGGACAGACAGTCAGCACCTTGAGGAGAGTGTGAGAGGGACACTGGGACACTGGGACAGACAGTCAGCACCTTGAGGAGAGTGTGAGAGGGACACGGGGACACTGGGACAGACAGTCAGCACCTTGAGGAGAGTGGGAGAGGGACACTGGGACACCGGGACAGACAGTCAGCACCTAGAGGAGAGTGTGAGAGGGACACTGGGACAGACAGTCAGCTCCTTGAGGAGAGTGGGAGAGGGACACTGGGACACCAGGACAGACAGTCAGCACCTTGAGGAGAGTGTGAGAGGGACACTGGGACAGATAGCACCTTGAGGAGAGTGTGAGAGGGACACTGGGACACCAGGACAGACAGTCAGCACCTTGAGGAGAGTGTGAGAGGGACACTGGGTCAGACAGTCAGCACCTTGAGGAGAGTGTGAGAGGGAAACTGGGACACCGGGACAGTCAGCACCTTGAGGAGAGTGGGAGAGGGACACTGGGACACTGGGACAGACAGTCAGCACCTTGAGGAGAGTGTGAGAGGGACACAGGGACAGACAGTCAGCACCTTGAGGAGAGTGTGAGAGGGACACTGGGACAGACCGTCAGCACCTTGAGGAGAGTGTGAGAGGGACACTGGGACACCGGGACAGTCAGCACCTTGAGGAGAGTGGGAGCGGGACACTGGGACAGACAGTCAGCACCTTGAGGAGAGTGTGAGAGGGGCACTGGGATACCGGGACAGACAGTCAGCACCTTGGGGAGAGTGTGAGAGGTACACTGGGACACTGGGACAGACAGTCAGCACCTTGAGGAGAGTGTGAGAGGGACACTGGGACAGACAGTCAGCACCTTGAGGAGAGTGTGAGAGGGACACTGGGACAGACAGTCAGCACCTTGCGGAGAGTGTGAGAGGGACACTGGGACGTCGGGACAGACAGTCAGCACCTTGAGGAGAGTGTGAGAGGGACACTGGGACACTGGGACAGACAGTCAGCACCTTGAGGAGAGTGGGAGAGGGACACTGGGACAGACAGTCAGCACCTTGAGGAGAGTGTGAGAGGGGCACTGGGACACTGGGACAGAGAGTCAGCACCTTGAGGAAAGTGTGAGAGGTACACTGGGACACTGGGACAGACAGTCAGCACCTTGGGGAGAGTGTGAGAGGTACACTGGGACACTGGGACAGACAGTCAGCACCTTGAGGAGAGTGTGAGAGGGACACTGGGACACTGGGACAGACAGTCAGCACCTTGAGGAGAGTGTGAGAGGGACACTGGGACACTGGGACAGACAGTCAGCACCTTGGGGAGAGTGTGAGAGGGACACTGGGACACTGGGAAAAACAGTCAGCCCCTTGAGGAGAGTGTGAGAGGGACACTGGGACACTGGGACAGACAGTCAGCACCTTGAGGAGAGTGTGAGAGGGACACTGGGACACCGGGACAGTCAGCACCTTGAGGAGAGTGGGAGAGGGACACTGGGACACAGGGACAGACAGACAGCACCTTGAGGAGAGTGTGAGAGGGACACTGGGAAAGACAGTCAGCACCTTGAGGAGAGTGTGAGAGGGGCACTGGGATACCGGGACAGACAGTCTGCACTTTGGGGAGAGTGTGAGAGGTACACTGGGACACTGGGACAGACAGTCAGCACCTTGAGGAGAGTGTGAGAGGGACACTGGGACAGACAGTCAGCACCTTGAGGAGAGTGTGAGAGGGACACTGGGACAGACAGTCAGCACATTGCGGAGAGTGTGAGAGGGACACTGGGACGTCGGGACAGACAGTCAGCACCTTGAGGAGAGTGTGAGAGGGACACTGGGACACTGGGACAGACAGTCAGCACCTTGAGGAGAGTGGGAGAGGGACACTGGGACAGACAGTCAGCACCTTGAGGAGAGTGTGAGAGGGGCACTGAGATACCGGGACAGACAGTCAGCACCTTGAGGAGAGTGTGAGAGGTACACTGGGACACTGGGACAGACAGTCAGCACCTTGGGGAGAGTGTGAGAGGTACACTGGGACACTGGGACAGACAGTCAGCACCTTGAGGAGAGTGTGAGAGGGACACTGGGACAGACAGTCAGCACCTTGAGGAGAGTGTGAGAGGGACACTGGGACACTGGGACAGACAGTCAGCACCTTGAGGAGAGTGTGAGAGGGACACTGGGACACTGGGACAGACAGTCAGCACCTTGAGGAGAGTGTGAGAGGGACACTGGGACACTGGGACAGGCAGTCAGCACCTTGAGGAGAGTGTGAGAGGGACACCGGGACAGACAGTCAGCACCTTGAGGAGAGTGTGAGAGGGACACTGGGACAGACAGTCAGCACCTTGAGGAGAGTGTGAGAGGGGGACAGTGGGACAGACAGTCAGCACCTTGAGGAGTATGTGAGAGCGACACTGGGGCACCGGGACAGACAGTCAGCACCTTGAGGAGAGTGTGAGAGGGACACTGGGACACCGGGACAGACAGTCAGCACCTTGAGGAGAGTGTGACAGGGACACCGGGACAGTCAGTCAGCACCTTGAGGAGAGTGTGAGAGGGACACTGGGACAGACAGTCAGCACCTTGAGGAGAGTGTGAGAGGGGGACCCTGGGACACCGGCACAGACAGTCGGCACCTTGAGGAGAGTGTGAGAGGGACACTGGGACACTGGGACAGACAGTCAGCACCTTGAGGAGAGTGTGAGAGGGACACTGGGACACCGGGACAGACAGTCAGCACCTTGAGGAGAGTATGAGAGGGACACTGGGACACTGGGACAGACAGTCAGCACCTTGAGGAGAGTGTGAGAGGGACACTGGGACACTGGGACAGACAGTCAGCACCTTGAGGAGAGTGGGAGAGGGACACTGGGACACCGGGACAGACAGTCAGCACATAGAGGAGAGTGTGAGAGGGACACTGGGACAGACAGTCAGCTCCTTGAGGAGAGTGGGAGAGGGACACTGGGACACCGGGACAGACAGTCAGCACCTTGAGGAGAGTGTGAGAGGGACACTGGGACACCAGGACAGACAGTCAGCACCTTGAGGAGAGTGTGAGAGGGACACTGGGACACCGGGACAGTCAGCACCTTGAGGAGAGTGGGAGAGGGACACTGGGACACTGGGACAGACAGTCAGCACCTTGAGGAGAGTGTGAGAGGGACACTGGGACAGACAGTCAGCACCTTGAGGAGAGTGTGAGAGGGACACTGGAACAGACAGTCAGCACCTTGAGGAGAGTGTGAGAGGGACACTGGCACATCGGGACAGTCAGCACCTTGAGGAGAGTGGGAGAGGGACACTGGGACAGACTGTCAGCACCTTGAGGAGAGTGTGAGAGGGGCACTGGGATACCGGGACAGACAGTCAGCACCTTGGGGAGAGTGTGAGAGGGACACTGGGACAGACAGTCAGCACCTTGAGGAGAGTGTGAGAGGGACACTGGGACAGACAGTCAGCACCTTGCGGAGAGTGTGAGAGGGACACTGGGATGTCGGGACAGACAGTCAGCACCTTGCGGAGAGTGTGAGAGGGACACTGGGACACTGGGACAGACAGTCAGCACCTTGAGGAGAGTGGGAGAGGGACACTGGGACAGACAGTCAGCACATTGAGGAGAGTGTGAGAGGGGCACTGGGATACCGGGACAGACAGTCAGCACCTTGAGGAGAGTGTGAGAGGTACACTGGGACACTGGGACAGACAGTCAGCACCTTGGGGAGAGTGTGAGAGGTACACTGGGACACTGGGACAGACAGTCAGCACCTTGAGGAGAGTGTGAGAGGGACACTGGGACACTGGGACAGACAGTCAGCACCTTGAGGAGAGTGTGAGAGGGGCACTGGGACACTGGGACAGAGAGTCAGCACCTTGAGGAAAGTGTGAGAGGTACACTGGGACACTGGGACAGACAGTCAGCACCTTGGGGAGAGTGTGAGAGGTACACTGGGACACTGGGACAGACAGTCAGCACCTTGAGGAGAGTGTGAGAGGGAAACTGGGACACTGGGACAGACAGTCAGCACCTTGAGGAGAGTGTGAGAGGGACACTGGGACACTGGAACAGACAGTCAGCACCTTGAGGAGAGTGTGAGAGGTACACTGGGACACTGGGACAGACAGTCAGCACCTTGGGGAGAGTGTGAGAGGGACACTGGGACACTGGGAAAAACAGTCAGCCCCTTGAGGAGAGTGTGAGAGGGACACTGGGACACTGGGACAGACAGTCAGCACCTTGAGGAGAGTGTGAGAGGGACACTGGGACACCGGGACAGTCAGCACCTTGAGGAGAGTGGGAGAGGGACACTGGGACACAGGGACAGACAGACAGCACCTTGAGGAGAGTGTGAGAGGGACACTGGGAAAGACAGTCAGCACCTTGAGGAGAGTGTGAGAGGGGCACTGGGATACCGGGACAGACAGTCTGCACTTTGGGGAGAGTGTGAGAGGTACACTGGGACACTGGGACAGACAGTCAGCACCTTGAGGAGAGTGTGAGAGGGACACTGGGACAGACAGTCAGCACCTTGAGGAGAGTGTGAGAGGGACACTGGGACAGACAGTCAGCACATTGCGGAGAGTGTGAGAGGGACACTGGGACGTCGGGACAGACAGTCAGCACCTTGAGGAGAGTGTGAGAGGGACACTGGGACACTGGGACAGACAGTCAGCACCTTGAGGAGAGTGGGAGAGGGACACTGGGACAGACAGTCAGCACCTTGAGGAGAGTGTGAGAGGGGCACTGAGATACCGGGACAGACAGTCAGCACCTTGAGGAGAGTGTGAGAGGTACACTGG
The DNA here is from genome assembly GCF_964213995.1 of Mustelus asterias. NCBI lineage: Eukaryota > Metazoa > Chordata > Chondrichthyes > Carcharhiniformes > Triakidae > Mustelus > Mustelus asterias. Next base: position 647,110 of record NW_027590093.1, on the reverse strand, counting down.
GACACTGGGACAGACAGTCAGCACCTTGGGGAGAGTGTGAGAGGTACACTGGGACACTGGGACAGACAGTCAGCACCTTGAGGAGAGTGTGAGAGGGACACTGGGACAGACAGTCAGCACCTTGAGGAGAGTGTGAGAGGGACACTGGGACACTGGGACAGACAGTCAGCACCTTGAGGAGAGTGTGAGAGGGACACTGGGACACTGGGACAGACAGTCAGCACCTTGAGGAGAGTGTGAGAGGGACACTGGGACACTGGGACAGGCAGTCAGCACCTTGAGGAGAGTGTGAGAGGGACACCGGGACAGACAGTCAGCACCTTGAGGAGAGTGTGAGAGGGACACTGGGACAGACAGTCAGCACCTTGAGGAGAGTGTGAGAGGGGGACAGTGGGACAGACAGTCAGCACCTTGAGGAGTATGTGAGAGCGACACTGGGGCACCGGGACAGACAGTCAGCACCTTGAGGAGAGTGTGAGAGGGACACTGGGACACCGGGACAGACAGTCAGCACCTTGAGGAGAGTGTGAGAGGGACACCGGGACAGACAGTCAGCACCTTGAGGAGAGTGTGAGAGGGACACTGGGACAGACAGTCAGCACCTTGAGGAGAGTGTGAGAGGGGGACCCTGGGACACCGGCACAGACAGTCGGCACCTTGAGGAGAGTGTGAGAGGGACACTGGGACACTGGGACAGACAGTCAGCACCTTGAGGAGAGTGTGAGAGGGACACTGGGACACCGGGACAGACAGTCAGCACCTTGAGGAGAGTATGAGAGGGACACTGGGACACTGGGACAGACAGTCAGCACCTTGAGGAGAGTGTGAGAGGGACACTGGGACACTGGGACAGACAGTCAGCACCTTGAGGAGAGTGGGAGAGGGACACTGGGACACCGGGACAGACAGTCAGCACATAGAGGAGAGTGTGAGAGGGACACTGGGACAGACAGTCAGCTCCTTGAGGAGAGTGGGAGAGGGACACTGGGACACCGGGACAGACAGTCAGCACCTTGAGGAGAGTGTGAGAGGGACACTGGGACACCAGGACAGACAGTCAGCACCTTGAGGAGAGTGTGAGAGGGACACTGGGACACCGGGACAGTCAGCACCTTGAGGAGAGTGGGAGAGGGACACTGGGACACTGGGACAGACAGTCAGCACCTTGAGGAGAGTGTGAGAGGGACACTGGGACAGACAGTCAGCACCTTGAGGAGAGTGTGAGAGGGACACTGGGACAGACAGTCAGCACCTTGAGGAGAGTGTGAGAGGGACACTGGCACATCGGGACAGTCAGCACCTTGAGGAGAGTGGGAGAGGGACACTGGGACAGACTGTCAGCACCTTGAGGAGAGTGTGAGAGGGGCACTGGGATACCGGGACAGACAGTCAGCACCTTGGGGAGAGTGTGAGAGGGACACTGGGACAGACAGTCAGCACCTTGAGGAGAGTGTGAGAGGGACACTGGGACAGACAGTCAGCACCTTGCGGAGAGTGTGAGAGGGACACTGGGATGTCGGGACAGACAGTCAGCACCTTGAGGAGAGTGTGAGAGGGACACTGGGACACTGGGACAGACAGTCAGCACCTTGAGGAGAGTGGGAGAGGGACACTGGGACAGACAGTCAGCACATTGAGGAGAGTGTGAGAGGGGCACTGGGATACCGGGACAGACAGTCAGCACCTTGAGGAGAGTGTGAGAGGTACACTGGGACACTGGGACAGACAGTCAGCACCTTGGGGAGAGTGTGAGAGGTACACTGGGACACTGGGACAGACAGTCAGCACCTTGAGGAGAGTGTGAGAGGGACACTGGGACACTGGGACAGACAGTCAGCACCTTGAGGAGAGTGTGAGAGATACACTGGGACACTGGAACAGACAGTCAGCACCTTGAGGAGAGTGTGAGAGGTACACTGGGACACTGGGACAGACAGTCAGCACCTTGGGGAGAGTGTGAGAGGGACACTGGGACACTGGGACAGACAGTCAGCACCTTGAGGAGAGTGTGAGAGGGACACTGGGACACTGGGACACACAGTCAGCACCTTGAGGAGAGTGTGAGAGGGACACTGGGACACCGGGACAGTCAGCACCTTGAGGAGAGTGGGAGAGGGACACTGGAACACAGGGACAGACAGACAGCACCTTGAGGAGAGTGTGAGAGGGACACTGGGACAGACAGTCAGCACCTTGAGGAGAGTGGGAGAGGGACACTGGGACAGACAGTCAGCACCTTGAGGAGAGTGTGAGAGGGGCACTGGGACACTGGGACAGAGAGTCAGCACCTTGAGGAAAGTGTGAGAGGTACACTGGGACACTGGGACAGACAGTCAGCACCTTGGGGAGAGTGTGAGAGGTACACTGGGACACTGGGACAGACAGTCAGCACCTTGAGGAGAGTGTGAGAGGGACACTGGGACACTGGGACAGACAGTCAGCACCTTGAGGAGAGTGTGAGAGGGACACTGGGACACTGGAACAGACAGTCAGCACCTTGAGGAGAGTGTGAGAGGTACACTGGGACACTGGGACAGACAGTCAGCACCTTGGGGAGAGTGTGAGAGGGACACTGGGACACTGGGAAAAACAGTCAGCCCCTTGAGGAGAGTGTGAGAGGGACACTGGGACACTGGGACAGACAGTCAGCACCTTGAGGAGAGTGTGAGAGGGACACTGGGACACCGGGACAGTCAGCACCTTGAGGAGAGTGGGAGAGGGACACTGGGACACAGGGACAGACAGACAGCACCTTGAGGAGAGTGTGAGAGGGACACTGGGAAAGACAGTCAGCACCTTGAGGAGAGTGTGAGAGGGGCACTGGGATACCGGGACAGACAGTCTGCACTTTGGGGAGAGTGTGAGAGGTACACTGGGACACTGGGACAGACAGTCAGCACCTTGAGGAGAGTGTGAGAGGGACACTGGGACAGACAGTCAGCACCTTGAGGAGAGTGTGAGAGTGACACTGGGACAGACAGTCAGCACATTGCGGAGAGTGTGAGAGGGACACTGGGACGTCGGGACAGACAGTCAGCACCTTGAGGAGAGTGTGAGAGGGACACTGGGACACTGGGACAGACAGTCAGCACCTTGAGGAGAGTGGGAGAGGGACACTGGGACAGACAGTCAGCACCTTGAGGAGAGTGTGAGAGGGGCACTGAGATACCGGGACAGACAGTCAGCACCTTGAGGAGAGTGTGAGAGGTACACTGGGACACTGGGACAGACAGCCAGCACCTTGGGGAGAGTGTGAGAGGTACACTGGGACACTGGGACAGACAGTCAGCACCTTGAGGAGAGTGTGAGAGGGACACTGGGACAGACAGTCAGCACCTTGAGGAGAGTGTGAGAGGGACACTGGGACACTGGGACAGACAGTCAGCACCTTGAGGAGAGTGTGAGAGGGACACTGGGACACTGGGACAGACAGTCAGCACCTTGAGGAGAGTGTGAGAGGGACACTGGGACACTGGGACAGGCAGTCAGCACCTTGAGGAGAGTGTGAGAGGGACACCGGGACAGACAGTCAGCACCTTGAGGAGAGTGTGAGAGGGACACTGGGACAGACAGTCAGCACCTTGAGGAGAGTGTGAGAGGGGGACAGTGGGACAGACAGTCAGCACCTTGAGGAGTATGTGAGAGCGACACTGGGACACCGGGACAGACAGTCAGCACCTTGAGGAGAGTGTGAGAGGGACACTGGGACACCGGGACAGACAGTCAGCACCTTGAGGAGAGTGTGAGAGGGACACCGGGACAGACAGTCAGCACCTTGAGGAGAGTGTGAGAGGGACACTGGGACAGACAGTCAGCACCTTGAGGAGAGTGTGAGAGGGGGACCCTGGGACACCGGCACAGACAGTCGGCAACTTGAGGAGAGTGTGAGAGGGACACTGGGACACTGGGACAGACAGTCAGCACCTTGAGGAGAGTATGAGAGGTACACTGGGACACTGGGACAGACAGTCAGCACCTTGAGGAGAGTGTGAGAGGGACACTGGGACACTGGGACAGACAGTCAGCACCTTGAGGAGAGTGGGAGAGGGACACTGGGACACCGGGACAGACAGTCAGCACATAGAGGAGAGTGTGAGAGGGACACTGGGACAGACAGTCAGCTCCTTGAGGAGAGTGGGAGAGGGACACTGGGACACCGGGACAGACAGTCAGCACCTTGAGGAGAGTGTGAGAGGGACACTGGGACACCAGGACAGACAGTCAGCACCTTGAGGAGAGTGTGAGAGGGACACTGGGACACCGGGACAGTCAGCACCTTGAGGAGAGTGGGAGAGGGACACTGGGACACTGGGACAGACAGTCAGCACCTTGAGGAGAGTGTGAGAGGGACACTGGGACAGACAGTCAGCACCTTGAGGAGAGTGTGAGAGGGACACTGGGACAGACAGTCAGCACCTTGAGGAGAGTGTGAGAGGGACACTGGCACATCGGGACAGTCAGCACCTTGAGGAGAGTGGGAGAGGGACACTGGGACAGACTGTCAGCACCTTGAGGAGAGTGTGAGAGGGGCACTGGGATACCGGGACAGACAGTCAGCACCTTGGGGAGAGTGTGAGAGGGACACTGGGACAGACAGTCAGCACCTTGAGGAGAGTGTGAGAGGGACACTGGGACAGACAGTCAGCACCTTGCGGAGAGTGTGAGAGGGACACTGGGATGTCGGGACAGACAGTCAGCACCTTGAGGAGAGTGTGAGAGGGACACTGGGACACTGGGACAGACAGTCAGCACCTTGAGGAGAGTGGGAGAGGGACACTGGGACAGACAGTCAGCACATTGAGGAGAGTGTGAGAGGGGCACTGGGATACCGGGACAGACAGTCAGCACCTTGAGGAGAGTGTGAGAGGTACACTGGGACACTGGGACAGACAGTCAGCACCTTGGGGAGAGTGTGAGAGGTACACTGGGACACTGGGATAGACAGTCAGCACCTTGAGGAGAGTGTGAGAGGGACACTGGGACACTGGGACAGACAGTCAGCACCTTGAGGAGAGTGTGAGAGGGACACTGGGACACTGGAACAGACAGTCAGCACCTTGAGGAGAGTGTGAGAGGTACACTGGGACACTGGGACAGACAGTCAGCACCTTGGGGAGAGTGTGAGAGGGACACTGGGACACTGGGACAGACAGTCAGCACCTTGAGGAGAGTGTGAGAGGGACACTGGGACACTGGGACACACAGTCAGCACCTTGAGGAGAGTGTGAGAGGGACACTGGGACACCGGGACAGTCAGCACCTTGAGGAGAGTGGGAGAGGGACACTGGAACACAGGGACAGACAGACAGCACCTTGAGGAGAGTGTGAGAGGGACACTGGGACAGACAGTCAGCACCTTGAGGAGAGTGTGAGAGGGGCACTGGGATACCGGGACAGACAGTCAGCACCTTGGGGAGAGTGTGAGAGGTACACTGGGACACTGGGACAGACAGTCAGCACCTTGAGGAGAGTGTGAGAGGGACACTGGGACAGACAGTCAGCACCTTGAGGAGAGTGTGAGAGGGACACTGGGACAGACAGTCAGCACATTGCGGAGAGTGTGAGAGGGACACTGGGACGTCGGGACAGACAGTCAGCACCTTGAGGAGAGTGTGAGAGGGACACTGGGACACTGGGACAGACAGTCAGCACCTTGAGGAGAGTGGGAGAGGGACACTGGGACAGACAGTCAGCACCTTGAGGAGAGTGTGAGAGGGGCACTGAGATACCGGGACAGACAGTCAGCACCTTGAGGAGAGTGTGAGAGGTACACTGGGACACTGGGACAGACAGTCAGCACCTTGGGGAGAGTGTGAGAGGTACACTGGGACACTGGGACAGACAGTCAGCACCTTGAGGAGAGTGTGAGAGGGACACTGGGACACTGGGACAGACAGTCAGCACCTTGAGGAGAGTGTGAGAGGTACACTGGGACACTGGGACAGACAGTCAGCAACTTGGGGAGAGTGTGAGCGGGACACTGGGACAGACAGTCAGCACCTTGAGGAGAGTGTGAGAGGGACACTGGGACACTGGGACAGACAGTCAGCACCTTGAGGAGAGTGAGAGAGGGACACTGGGACAGACAATCAGCACCTTGAGGAGAGTGTGAGAGGGACATTGGGACGTCGGGACAGACAGTCAGCACCTTGAGGAGAGTGTCAGAGGGACACTGGGACAGACAGTCAGCACATTGAGGAAAGTGTGAGAGGGACACTGGGACACCGGGACAGACAGTCAGCACCTTGAGGAAAGTGTGAGAGGGACACTGGTACACCGGGACAGACCGTCAGCACCTTGAGGAGAGTGGGAGAGGGACACTGGGACACAGGGACAGACAGACAGCACCTTGAGGAGAGTGTGAGAGGGACACTGGGACACTGGGACAGACAGTCAGCACCTTGAGGAGAGTGTGAGAGGGACACTTGGACAGGCAGTCAGCACCTTGAGGAGAGTGTGAGAGGGACACCGGGACAGACAGTCAGCACCTTGAGGAGAGTGTGAGAGGGACACTGGGACAGACAGTCAGCACCTTGAGGAGAGTGTGAGAGGGGCACTGAGATACCGGGACAGACAGTCAGCACCTTGAGGAGAGTGGGAGAGGGACACTGGGACAGACAGTCAGCACCTTGAGGAGAGTGTGAGAGGGGGACAGTGGGACAGACAGTCAGCACCTTGAGGAGTATGTGAGAGCGACACTGGGACACCGGGACAGACAGTCAGCACCTTGAGGAGAGTGTGAGAGGGACACTGGGACGTCGGGACAGACAGTCAGCACCTTGAGGAGAGTGTGAGAGGGACACTGGGACACTGGGACAGACAGTCAGCACCTTGAGGAGAGTGGGAGAGGGACACTGGGACAGACAGTCAGCACCTTGAGGAGAGTGTGAGAGGGGCACTGAGATACCGGGACAGACAGTCAGCACCTTGAGGAGAGTGTGAGAGGTACACTGGGACACTGGGACAGACAGTCAGCACCTTGGGGAGAGTGTGAGAGGTACACTGGGACACTGGGACAGACAGTCAGCACCTTGAGGAGAGTGTGAGAGGGACACTGGGACAGACAGTCAGCACCTTGAGGAGAGTGTGAGAGGGACACTGGGACACTGGGACAGACAGTCAGCACCTTGAGGAGAGTGTGAGAGGGACACTGGGACACTGGGACAGACAGTCAGCACCTTGAGGAGAGTGTGAGAGGGACACTGGGACACTGGGACAGGCAGTCAGCACCTTGAGGAGAGTGTGAGAGGGACACCGGGACAGACAGTCAGCACCTTGAGGAGAGTGTGAGAGGGACACTGGGACAGACAGTCAGCACCTTGAGGAGAGTGTGAGAGGGGGACAGTGGGACAGACAGTCAGCACCTTGAGGAGTATGTGAGAGCGACACTGGGACACCGGGACAGACAGTCAGCACCTTGAGGAGAGTGTGAGAGGGACACTGGGACACCGGGACAGACAGTCAGCACCTTGAGGAGAGTGTGAAAGGGACACCGGGACAGACAGTCAGCACCTTGAGGAGAGTGTGAGAGGGACACTGGGACAGACAGTCAGCACCTTGAGGAGAGTGTGAGAGGGGGACCCTGGGACACCGGCACAGACAGTCGGCACCTTGAGGAGAGTGTGAGAGGGACACTGGGACACTGGGACAGACAGTCAGCACCTTGAGGAGAGTGTGAGAGGGACACTGGGACACCGGGACAGACAGTCAGCACCTTGAGGAGAGTATGAGAGGGACACTGGGACACTGGGACAGACAGTCAGCACCTTGAGGAGAGTGTGAGAGGGACACTGGGACACTGGGACAGACAGTCAGCACCTTGAGGAGAGTGGGAGAGGGACACTGGGACACCGGGACAGACAGTCAGCACATAGAGGAGAGTGTGAGAGGGACACTGGGACAGACAGTCAGCTCCTTGAGGAGAGTGGGAGAGGGACACTGGGACACCGGGACAGACAGTCAGCACCTTGGGGAGAGTGTGAGAGGTACACTGGGACACTGGGACAGACAGTCAGCACCTTGAGGAGAGTGTGAGAGGGACACTGGGACAGACAGTCAGCACCTTGAGGAGAGTGTGAGAGGGACACTGGGACACTGGGACAGACAGTCAGCACCTTGAGGAGAGTGTGAGAGGGACACTGGGACACTGGGACAGACAGTCAGCACCTTGAGGAGAGTGTGAGAGGGACACTGGGACACTGGGACAGGCAGTCAGCACCTTGAGGAGAGTGTGAGAGGGACACCGGGACAGACAGTCAGCACCTTGAGGAGAGTGTGAGAGGGACACTGGGACAGACAGTCAGCACCTTGAGGAGAGTGTGAGAGGGGGACAGTGGGACAGACAGTCAGCACCTTGAGGAGTATGTGAGAGCGACACTGGGACACCGGGACAGACAGTCAGCACCTTGAGGAGAGTGTGAGAGGGACACTGGGACACCGGGACAGACAGTCAGCACCTTGAGGAGAGTGTGAGAGGGACACCGGGACAGACAGTCAGCACCTTGAGGAGAGTGTGAGAGGGACACTGGGACAGACAGTCAGCACCTTGAGGAGAGTGTGAGAGGGGGACCCTGGGACACCGGCACAGACAGTCGGCACCTTGAGGAGAGTGTGAGAGGGACACTGGGACACTGGGACAGACAGTCAGCACCTTGAGGAGAGTGTGAGAGGGACACTGGGACACCGGGACAGACAGTCAGCACCTTGAGGAGAGTATGAGAGGGACACTGGGACACAGGGACAGACAGTCAGCACCTTGAGGAGAGTGTGAGAGGGACACTGGGACACTGGGACAGACAGTCAGCACCTTGAGGAGAGTGGGAGAGGGACACTGGGACACCGGGACAGACAGTCAGCACATAGAGGAGAGTGTGAGAGGGACACTGGGACAGACAGTCAGCTCCTTGAGGAGAGTGGGAGAGGGACACTGGGACACCGGGACAGGCAGTCAGCACCTTGAGGAGAGTGTGAGAGGGACACTGGGACACCAGGACAGACAGTCAGCACCTTGAGGAGAGTGTGAGAGGGACACTGGGACACCGGGACAGTCAGCACCTTGAGGAGAGTGGGAGAGGGACACTGGGACACTGGGACAGACAGTCAGCACCTTGAGGAGAGTGTGAGAGGGACACTGGGACAGACAGTCAGCACCTTGAGGAGAGTGTGAGAGGGACACTGGGACAGACAGTCAGCACCTTGAGGAGAGTGTGAGAGGGACACTGGCACATCGGGACAGTCAGCACCTTGAGGAGAGTGGGAGAGGGACACTGGGACAGACTGTCAGCACCTTGAGGAGAGTGTGAGAGGGGCACTGGGATACCGGGACAGACAGTCAGCACCTTGGGGAGAGTGTGAGAGGGACACTGGGACAGACAGTCAGCACCTTGAGGAGAGTGTGAGAGGGACACTGGGACAGACAGTCAGCACCTTGCGGAGAGTGTGAGAGGGACACTGGGATGTCGGGACAGACAGTCAGCACCTTGAGGAGAGTGTGAGAGGGACACTGGGACACTGGGACAGACAGTCAGCACCTTGAGGAGAGTGGGAGAGGGACACTGGGACAGACAGTCAGCACATTGAGGAGAGTGTGAGAGGGGCACTGGGATACCGGGACAGACAGTCAGCACCTTGAGGAGAGTGTGAGAGGTACACTGGGACACTGGGACAGACAGTCAGCACCTTGGGGAGAGTGTGAGAGGTACACTGGGACACTGGGACAGACAGTCAGCACCTTGAGGAGAGTGTGAGAGGGACACTGGGACACTGAGACAGACAGTCAGCACCTTGAGGAGAGTGTGAGAGGGACACTGGGACACTGGAACAGACAGTCAGCACCTTGAGGAGAGTGTGAGAGGTACACTGGGACACTGGGACAGACAGTCAGCACGTTGGGGAGAGTGTGAGAGGGACACTGGGACACTGGGACAGACAGTCAGCACCTTGAGGAGAGTGTGAGAGGGACACTGGGACACTGGGACACACAGTCAGCACCTTGAGGAGAGTGTGAGAGGGACACTGGGACACCGGGACAGTCAGCACCTTGAGGAGAGTGGGAGAGGGACACTGGAACACAGGGACAGACAGACAGCACCTTGAGGAGAGTGTGAGAGGGACACTGGGACAGACAGTCAGCACCTTGAGGAGAGTGTGAGAGGGGCACTGGGATACCGGGACAGACAGTCAGCACCTTGGGGAGAGTGTGAGAGGTACACTGGGACACTGGGACAGACAGTCAGCACCTTGAGGAGAGTGTGAGAGGGACACTGGGACAGACAGTCAGCACCTTGAGGAGAGTGTGAGAGGGACACTGGGAGAGACAGTCAGCACATTGCGGAGAGTGTGAGAGGGACACTGGGACGTCGGGACAGACAGTCAGCACCTTGAGGAGAGTGTGAGAGGGACACTGGGACACTGGGACAGACAGTCAGCACCTTGAGGAGAGTGGGAGAGGGACACTGGGACAGACAGTCAGCACCTTGAGGAGAGTGGGAGAGGGACACTGGGACAGACAGTCAGCACCTTGAGGAGAGTGTGAGAGGGGCACTGAGATACCGGGACAGACAGTCAGCACCTTGAGGAGAGTGTGAGAGGTACACTGGGACACTGGGACAGACAGTCAGCACCTTGGGGAGAGTGTGAGAGGTACACTGGGACACTGGGACAGACAGTCAGCACCTTGAGGAGAGTGTGAGAGGGACACTGGGACACTGGGACAGACAGTCAGCACCTTGAGGAGAGTGTGAGAGGGACACTGGGACACTGGGACAGACAGTCAGCACCTTGAGGAGAGTGTGAGAGGTACACTGGGACACTGGGACAGACAGTCAGCAACTTGGGGAGAGTGTGAGCGGGACACTGGGACAGACAGTCAGCACCTTGAGGAGAGTGTGAGAGGGACACTGGGACACTGGGACAGACAGTCAGCACCTTGAGGAGAGTGAGAGAGGGACACTGGGACAGACAGTCAGCACCTTGAGGAGAGTGTGAGAGGGACATTGGGACGTCGGGACAGACAGTCAGCACCTTGAGGAGAGTGTCAGAGGGACACTGGGACAGACAGTCAGCACATTGAGGAAAGTGTGAGAGGGACACTGGGACACCGGGACAGACAGTCAGCACCTTGAGGAAAGTGTGAGAGGGACACTGGTACACCGGGACAGACCGTCAGCACCTTGAGGAGAGTGGGAGAGGGACACTGGGACACAGGGACAGACAGACAGCACCTTGAGGAGAGTGTGAGAGGGACACTGGGACACTGGGACAGACAGTCAGCACCTTGAGGAGAGTGTGAGAGGGACACTGGGACACTGGGACAGACAGTCAGCACCTTGAGGAGAGTGTGAGAGGGACACTGGGACAGGCAGTCAGCACCTTGAGGAGAGTGTGAGAGGGACACCGGGACAGACAGTCAGCACCTTGAGGAGAGTGTGAGAGGGACACTGGGACAGACAGTCAGCACCTTGAGGAGAGTGTGAGAGGGGGACAGTGGGACAGACAGTCAGCACCTTGAGGGGTGTGTGAGAGGGACACTGGGGCACCGAGACAGACAGTCAGCACCTTGAGGAGAGTGTGAGAGGGACACTGGGACACCGGGACAGACAGTCAGCACCTTGAGGAGAGTGTGAGAGGGACACCGGGACAGACAGTCAGCACCTTGAGGAGAGTGTGAGAGGGGGACAGTGGGACAGACAGTCAACACCTTGAGGTGAGTGTGAGAGGGGGACCCTGGGACACCGGCACAGACAGTCGGCACCTTGAGGAGAGTGTGAGAGGGACACTGGGACACTGGGACAGACAGTCAGCACCTTGAGGAGAGTGTGAGAGGGACACTGGGACACCGGGACAGACAGTCAGCACCTTGAGGAGAGTGTGAGAGGGACACTGGGATAGACAGTCAGCACCTTGAGGAGAGTGTGAGAGGGACACTGGGACACTGGGACAGACAGTCAGCACCTTGAGGAGAGTGGGAGAGGGACACTGGGACACCGGGACAGACAGTCAGCACCTAGAGGAGAGTGTGAGAGGAACACTGGGACAGACAGTCAGCTCCTTGAGGACAGTGGGAGAGGGACACTGGGACACCGGGACAGACAGTCAGCACATTGAGGAGAGTGTGAGAGGGACACTGGGACAGATAGCACCTTGAGGAGAGTGTGAGAGGGACACTGGGACACCAGGACAGACAGTCAGCACCTTGAGGAGAGTGTGAGAGGGACACTGGGTCAGACAGTCTGCACCTTGTGGAGAGTGTGAGAGGGACACTGGGACACCGGGACAGTCAGCACCTTGAGGAGAGTGGGAGAGGGACACTCGGACACTGGGACAGACAGTCAGCACCTTGAGGAAAGTGTGAGAGGGACACTGGGACAGACGGTCAGCACCTTGAGGAGAGTGTGAGAGGGACACTGGGACACCGGGACAGTCAGCACCTTGAGGAGAGTGTGAGAGGTACACTGGGACACTGGGACAGACAGTCAGCAACTTGGGGAGAGTGTGAGCGGGACACTGGGACAGACAGTCAGCACCTTGAGGAGAGTGTGAGAGGGACACTGGGACACTGGGACAGACAGTCAGCACCTTGAGGAGAGTGAGAGAGGGACACTGGGACAGACAGTCAGCACCTTGAGGAGAGTGTGAGAGGGACATTGGGACGTCGGGACAGACAGTCAGCACCTTGAGGAGAGTGTCAGAGGGACACTGGGACAGACAGTCAGCACATTGAGGAAAGTGTGAGAGGGACACTGGGACACCGGGACAGACAGTCAGCACCTTGAGGAAAGTGTGAGAGGGACACTGGTACACCGGGACAGACCGTCAGCACCTTGAGGAGAGTGGGAGAGGGACACTGGGACACAGGGACAGACAGACAGCACCTTGAGGAGAGTGTGAGAGGGACACTGGGACACTGGGACAGACAGTCAGCACCTTGAGGAGAGTGTGAGAGGGACACTGGGACACTGGGACAGACAGTCAGCACCTTGAGGAGAGTGTGAGAGGGACACTGGGACAGGCAGTCAGCACCTTGAGGAGAGTGTGAGAGGGACACCGGGACAGACAGTCAGCACCTTGAGGAGAGTGTGAGAGGGACACTGGGACAGACAGTCAGCACCTTGAGGAGAGTGTGAGAGGGGGACAGTGGGACAGACAGTCAGCACCTTGAGGGGTGTGTGAGAGGGACACTGGGGCACCGAGACAGACAGTCAGCACCTTGAGGAGAGTGTGAGAGGGACACTGGGACACCGGGACAGACAGTCAGCACCTTGAGGAGAGTGTGAGAGGGACACCGGGACAGACAGTCAGCACCTTGAGGAGAGTGTGAGAGGGGGACAGTGGGACAGACAGTCAACACCTTGAGGTGAGTGTGAGAGGGGGACCCTGGGACACCGGCACAGACAGTCGGCACCTTGAGGAGAGTGTGAGAGGGACACTGGGACACTGGGACAGACAGTCAGCACCTTGAGGAGAGTGTGAGAGGGACACTGGGACACCGGGACAGACAGTCAGCACCTTGAGGAGAGTGTGAGAGGGACACTGGGATAGACAGTCAGCACCTTGAGGAGAGTGTGAGAGGGACACTGGGACACTGGGACAGACAGTCAGCACCTTGAGGAGAGTGGGAGAGGGACACTGGGACACCGGGACAGACAGTCAGCACCTAGAGGAGAGTGTGAGAGGAACACTGGGACAGACAGTCAGCTCCTTGAGGACAGTGGGAGAGGGACACTGGGACACCGGGACAGACAGTCAGCACATTGAGGAGAGTGTGAGAGGGACACTGGGACAGATAGCACCTTGAGGAGAGTGTGAGAGGGACACTGGGACACCAGGACAGACAGTCAGCACCTTGAGGAGAGTGTGAGAGGGACACTGGGTCAGACAGTCTGCACCTTGTGGAGAGTGTGAGAGGGACACTGGGACACCGGGACAGTCAGCACCTTGAGGAGAGTGGGAGAGGGACACTCGGACACTGGGACAGACAGTCAGCACCTTGAGGAAAGTGTGAGAGGGACACTGGGACAGACGGTCAGCACCTTGAGGAGAGTGTGAGAGGGACACTGGGACACCGGGACAGTCAGCACCTTGAGGAGAGTGGGAGAGGGACACTGGGACAGACAGTCAGCACCTTGAGGAGAGTGTGAGAGGGGCACTGGGATAAGGGGACAGACAGGCAGCCCCTTGGGGAGAGTGTGAGAGGTACACTGGGACACTGGGACAGACAGTCAGCACCTTGAGGAGAGTGTGAGAGGGACACTGGGACAGACAGTCAGCACCTTGAGGAGAGTGTGAGAGGGACACTGGGACAGACAGTCAGCACCTTGCGGAGAGTGTGAGAGGGACACTGGGACGTCGGTACAGACAGTCAGCACCTTGAGGAGAGTGTGAGAGGGACACTGGGACACTGGGACAGACAGTCAGCACCTTGAGGAGAGTGGGTGAGGGACACTGGGACAGACAGTCAGCACCTTGAGGAGAGTGTGAGAGGCGCACTGGGATACCGGGACAGACAGTCAGCACCTTGAGGAGAGTGTGAGAGGTACACTGGGACACTGGGGCAGACAGTCAGCACCTTGAGGAGAGTGTGAGAGGGACACTGGGACACTGGAACAGACAGTCAGCACCTTGAGGAGAGTGTGAGAGGTACACTGGGACACTGGAACAGACAGTCAGCACCTTGGGGAGAGTGTGAGAGGGACACTGGGACACTGGGACAGACAGTCAGCACCTTGAGGAGAGTGTGAGAGGGACACTGGGACACTGGGACAGACAGTCAGCACCTTGAGGAGAGTGTGAGAGGGACACTGGGACAGCGGGACAGACAGTCAGCACCTTGAGGAGAGTGTGAGAGGGACACTGGGACACTGGGACAGACAGTCAGCACCTTGAGGAGAGTGTGAGAGGGACACTGGGACACTGGGACAGACAGTCAGCACCTTGAGGAGAGTGGGAGAGGGACACTGGGACACCGGGACAGACAGTCAGCACCTAGAGGAGAGTGTGAGAGGGACACTGGGACAGACAGTCAGCTCCTTGAGGAGAGTGGGAGAGGGACACTGGGACACCGGGACAGACAGTCAGCACCTTGAGGAGAGTGCGAGAGGGACACTGGGACAGATAGCACCTTGAGGAGAGTGTGAGAGGGACACTGGGACACCAGGACAGACAGTCAGCACCTTGAGGAGAGTGTGAGAGGGACACTGGGTCAGACAGTCAGCACCTTGAGGAGAGCGTGAGAGGGACACTGGGACACCGGGACAGTCAGCACCTTGAGGAGAGTGGGAGAGGGACACTGGGACACTGGGACAGACAGTCAGCACCTTGAGGAGAGTGTGAGAGGGACATTGGGACAGACAGTCAGCACCTTGAGGAGAGTGTGAGAGGGACACTGGGACAGACAGTCAGCACCTTGAGGAGAGTGTGAGACGGACACTGGGACACCGGGACAGTCAGCACCTTGAGGAGAGTGGGAGAGGGACACTGGGACAGACAGTCAGCACCTTGAGGAGAGTGTGAGAGGGGCACTGGGATACCGGGACAGACAGTCAGCACCTTGGGGAGAGTGTGAGAGGTACAGTGGGACACTGGGACAGACAGTCAGCACGTTGAGGAGAGTGTGAGAGGGACACTGGGACAGACAGTCAGCACCTTGAGTAGAGTGTGAGAGGGACACTGGGACAGACAGTCAGCACCTTGCGGAGAGTGTGAGAGGGACACTGGGACGTCGGGACAGACAGTCAGCACCTTGAGGAGAGTGTGAGAGGTACACTGGGACACTGGGACAGACAGTCAGCACCTTGGGGAGAGTGTGAGAGGTACACTGGGACACTGGGACAGACAGTCAGCACCTTGAGGAGAGTGTGAGAGGGACACTGGGACACTGGGACAGACAGTCAGCACCTTGAGGAGAGTGTGAGAGGGACACTGGGACACTGGAACAGACAGTCAGCACCTTGAGGAGACTGTGAGAGGTGCACTGGGACACTGGGACAGACAGTCAGCACCTTGGGGAGATTGTGAGAGGGACACTGGGACACTGGGACAGACAGTCAGCACCTTGATGAGAGTGTGAGAGGGACACTGGGACACTGGGACAGACAGTCAGCACCTTGAGGAGAGTGTGAGAGGGACACAGGGACAGACAGTCAGCACCTTGAGGAAAGTGTGAGAGGGACACTGGGACACCGGGACAGACAGTCAGCACCTTGAGGAAAGTGTGAGTGGGACACTGGGACACCGGGACAGGCAGTCAGCACCTTGAGGTGAGTGGGAGAGGGACACTGGGACACAGGGACAGACAGACAGCACCTTGAGGAGAGTGTGAGAGGGACACTGGGACAGACAGTCAGCACCTTGAGGAGAGTGTGAGAGGGACACTGGGACACTGGGACAGGCAGTCAGCACCTTGAGGAGAGTGTGAGAGGGACACTGGGACACTGGGACAGACAGTCAGCACCTTGAGGAGAGTGTGAGAGGGACACTGGGACACTGGGACAGACAGTCAGCACCTTGAGGAGAGTGTGAGAGGGACACCGGGACAGACAGTCAGCACCTTGAGGAGAGTGTGAGAGGGACACTGGGACAGACAGTCAGCACCTTGAGGAGAGTGTGAGAGGGGGACAGTGGGACAGACAGTCAGCACCTTGAGGAGTGTGTGAGAGGGACACTGGGGCACCTGGACAGACAGTCAGCACCTTGAGGAGAGTGTGAGAGGGACACTGGGACACCGGGACAGACAGTCAGCACCTTGAGGAGAGTGTGAGAGGGACACTGGGGCAGACAGTCAGCACCTTGAGGAGAGTGTGAGAGGGACACCGGGACAGACAGTCAGAACCTTGAGGAGAGTGTGAGAGGGGGACAGTGGGACAGACAGTCAGCACCTTGAGGAGAGTGTGAGAGGGGGACCCTGGGACACCGGCACAGACAGTCGGCACCTTGAGGAGAGTGTGAGAGGGACACTGGGACACTGGGACAGACAGTCAGCACCTTGAGGAGAGTGTGAGAGGGACACTGGGACACCGGGACAGACAGTCAGCACCTTGAGGAGAGTGTGAGAGGGACACTGGGACACTGGGACAGACAGTCAGCACCTTGAGGCGAGTGTGAGAGGGACACTGGGACGCTGGGACAGACAGTCAGCACCTTGAGGAGAGTGTGAGAGGGACACTGGGACACCGGGACAGACAGTCAGCACCTTGAGGAGAGTGTGAGAGGGACACGGGGACAGACAGTCAGCTCCTTGAGGAGAGTGGGAGAGGGACACTGGGACACCGGGACAGACAGTCAGCACCTTGAGGAGAGTGTGAGAGGGACACTGGGACAGATAGCACCTTGAGGAGAGTGTGAGAGGGACACTGGGACACCAGGACAGACAGTCAGCACCTTGAAGAGAGTGTGAGAGGGACACTGGGTCAGACAGTCAGCACCTTGAGGAGAGTGTGAGAGGGGGACACTGGGACAGACAGTCAGCACCTTGAGGAGTGTGGGAGAGGGGGGCACTGGGACACCGCGACAGACAGTCAGCACCTTGAGGAGAGTGTGAGATTGGGACACTGGGACACTGGGACAGACAGTCAGCCCCTTGAGGAGAGTGTGAGAGGGACACTGGGACAGACAGTCAGCACCTTGAGGAGAGTGTCAGAGGGACAATGGGACACTGGGACAGACAGTCAGCACCTTGAGGAGAGTGGGAGAGGGACACTGGGACACCGGGACAGACAGTCAGCACCTTGAGGAGAGTGTGAGAGGGACACTGGGACAGACAGTCAGCTCCTTGAGGAGTGTGGGAGAGGGATACTGGGACACCGGGACAGACAGTCAGCACCTTGAGGAGAGTGTGAGAGGGACACTGGGACAGATAGCACCTTGAGGAGAGTGTGAGAGGGACACTGGGACACCAGGACAGACAGTCAGCACCTTGAGGAGAGAGTGAGAGGGACACTGGGTCAGACAGTCAGCACCTTGAGGAGAGTGTGAGAGGGGGACACTGGGACAGACAGTCAGCACCGTGAGGAGTGTGGGAGAGGGACACTGGGACACCGCGACAGCCAGTCAGCACCTTGAGGAGAGTGTGAGAGGGACACTGGGACACCGCGACAGCCAGTCAGCACCTTGAGGAGAGTGTGAGAGGGACACTGGGACACCGGGACAGTCAGCACCTTGAGGAGAGTGGGAGAGGGACACTGGGACACTGGGACAGACAGTCAGCACCTTGAGGAGAGTGTGAGAGGGACACTGGGACAGACAGTCAGCAGCTTGAGGAGAGTGTGAGAGGGACACTGGGACAGACAGTCAGCACCTTGAGGAGAGTGTGAAAGGGACACTGGGACACCGGGACAGTCAGCACCTTGAGGAGAGTGGGACAGGGACACTGGGACACAGGGACAGACAGACAGCACCTTGAGGAGAGTGTGAGAGGGACACTGGGACAGACAGTCAGCACCTTGAGGAGAGTGTGAGAGGGGCACTGGGATACCGGGACAGACAGTCAGCACCTTGCGGAGAGTGTGAGAGGTACACTGGGACACTGGGACAGACAGTCAGCACCTTGAGGAGAGTGTGAGAGGGACACTGGGACACTGGAACAGACAGTCAGCACCTTGAGGAGACTGTGAGAGGTACACTGGGACACTGGGACAGACAGTCAGCACCTTGGGTTGAGTGTGAGAGGGACACTGGGACACTGGGACAGACAGTCAGCACCTTGAGGAGAGTGTGAGAGGGACACTGGGACACTGGGACAGACAGTCAGCACATTGAGGAGAGTGTGAGAGGGACACTGGGACAGACAGTCAGCACCTTGAGGAAAGTGTGAGAGGGACACTGGGACACCGGGACAGACAGTCAGCACCTTGAGGAAAGTGTGAGAGGGACACTGGGACACCGGGACAGACAGTCAGCACCTTGAGGAGAGAGGGAGAGGGACACTGGGACACAGGGACAGACAGACAGCACCTTGAGGAGAGTGTGAGAGGGACACTGGGACAGACAGTCAGCACCTTGAGGAGAGTGTGAGAGGGACACTGGGACACTGGGACAGGCAGTCAGCACCTTGAGGAGAGTGTGAGAGGGACACTGGGACACTGGGACAGACAGTCAGCACCTTGAGGAGTGTGTGAGAGGGACACTGGGACACTGGGACAGACAGTCAGCACCTTGAGGAGAGTGTGAGAGGGACACCGGGACAGACAGTCAGCACCTTGAGGAGAGTGTGAGAGGGACACTGGGACAGACAGTCAGCACCTTGAGGAGAGTGTGAGAGGGGGACAGTGGGACAGACAGTCAGCACCTTGAGGAGTGTGTGAG
Organism: Mustelus asterias; assembly: GCF_964213995.1. Taxonomy (NCBI): domain Eukaryota; kingdom Metazoa; phylum Chordata; class Chondrichthyes; order Carcharhiniformes; family Triakidae; genus Mustelus; species Mustelus asterias. The sequence continues at coordinate 627,811 of NW_027590093.1, read as the reverse complement.
AGGGACACTGGGGCACCGGGACAGACAGGCAGCACCTTGAGGAGAGTGTGAGAGGGACACTGGGACACCGGGACAGACAGTAAGCACCTTGAGGAGAGTGTGAGAGGGACACTGGGGCAGACAGTCAGCACCTTGAGGAGAGTGTGAGAGGGACACCGGGACAGACAGTCAGCATCTTGAGGAGAGTGTGAGAGGGGGACAGTGGGACAGACAGTCAGCACCTTGAGGAGAGTGTGAGAGGGGGACCCTGGGACACCGGCACAGACAGTCGGCACCTTGAGGAGAGTGTGAGAGGGACACTGGGACACTGGGACAGACAGTCAGCACATTGAGGAGAGTGTGAGAGGGACACTGGGACACCGGGACAGACAGTCAGCACCTTGAGGAGAGTGTGAGAGGGACACTGGGACACTGGGACAGACAGTCAGCACCTTGAGGCGAGTGTGAGAGGGACACTGGGTCACTGGGACAGACAGTCAGCACCTTGAGGAGAGTGGGAGAGGGACACTGGGACACCGGGACAGACAGTCAGCACCTTGAGGAGAGTGTGAGAGGGACACTGGGACAGACAGTCAGCTCCTTGAGGAGAGTGGGAGAGGGACACTGGGACACCGGGACAGACAGTCAGCACCTTGAGGAGAGTGTGAGAGGGACACTGGGACAGATAGCACCTTGAGGACAGTGTGAGAGGGACACTGGGACACCAGGACAGACAGTCAGCCCCTTGAAGAGAGTGTGAGAGGGACACTGGGTCAGACAGTCAGCACCTTGAGGAGAGTGTGAGAGGGGGACACTGGGACAGACAGTCAGCACCTTGAGGAGTGTGGGAGAGGGGGGCACTGGGACACCGCGACAGACAGTCAGCACCATGAGGAGAGTGTGAGATTGGGACACTGGGACACTGGGACAGACAGTCAGCCCCTTGAGGAGAGTGTGAGAGGGACACTGGGACAGACAGTCAGCACCTTGAGGAGAGTGTGAGAGGGACAATGGGACACTGGGACAGACAGTCAGCACCTTGAGGAGAGTGGGAGAGGGACACTGGGACACCGGGACAGACAGTCAGCACCTTGAGGAGAGTGTGAGAGGGACACTGGGACAGACAGTCAGCTCATTGAGGAGTGTGGGAAAGGGACACTGGGACACCGGGACAGACAGTCAGCACCTTGAGGAGAGTGTGAGAGGGACACTGGGACACTGGGACAGACAGTCAGCACCTTGAGGAGAGTGTGAGAGGGACACTGGGACACTGGGACAGGCAGTCAGCACCTTGAGGAGAGTGTGAGAGGGACACTGGGACACTGGAACAGACAGTCAGCACCTTGAGGAGAGTGTGAGAGGGACACTGGGACAGACAGTCAGCAGCTTGAGGAGAGTGTGAGAGGGACACTGGGACAGACAGTCAGCACCTTGAGGAGAGTGTGAGAGGGACACTGGGACACCGGGACAGTCTGCACCTTGAGGAGAGTGGGAGAGGGACACTGGGACACAGGGACAGACAGACAGCACCTTGAGGAGAGTGTGAGAGGGACACTGGGACAGACAGTCAGCACCTTGAGGAGAGTGTGAGAGGGGCACTGGGATACCGGGACAGACAGTCAGCACCTTGCGGAGAGTGTGAGAGGTACACTGGGACACTGGGACAGACAGTCAGCACCTTGAGGAGAGTGTGAGAGGGACACTGGGACACTGGGACAGACAGTCAGCACCTTGAGGAGAGTGTGAGAGGGACACTGGGACACTGGAACAGACAGTCAGCAAATTGAGGAGACTGTGAGAGGTACACTGGGACACTGGGACAGACAGTCAGCACCTTGGGTTGAGTGTGAGAGGGACACTGGGACACTGGGACAGACAGTCAGCACCTTGAGGAGAGTGTGAGAGGGACACTGGGACAGACAGTCAGCACCTTGAGGAGAGTGTGAGAGGGACACTGGGACAGACAGTCAGCACCTTGTGGAAAGTGTGAGAGGGACACTGGGACACCGGGACAGACAGTCAGCACCTTGAGGAAAGTGTGAGAGGGACACTGGGACACCGGAACAGACAGTCAGCACCTTGAGGAGAGTGGGAGAGGGACACTGGGACACAGGGACAGACAGACAGCACCTTGAGGAGAGTGTGAGAGGGACACTGGGACAGACAGTCAGCACCTTGAGGAGAGTGTGAGAGGGACACTGGGACACTGGGACAGACAGTCAGCACCTTGAGGAGAGTGTGAGAGGGACACTGGGACACTGGGACAGACAGTCAGCACCTTGAGGAGAGTGTGAGAGGGACACTGGGACACTGGGACAGACAGTCAGCACCTTGAGGAGAGTGTGAGAGGGACACCGGGACAGACAGTCAGCACCTTGAGGAGAGTGTGAGAGGGACACTGGGACAGACAGTCAGCACCTTGAGGAGAGTGTGAGAGGGGGACAGTGGGACAGACAGTCAGCACCTTGAGGAGTGTGTGAGAGGGACACTGGGGCACCGGGACAGACAGTCAGCACCTTGAGGAGAGTGTGAGAGGGACACTGGGACACCGGGACAGACAGTCAGCACCTTGAGGAGAGTGTGAGAGGGACACTGGGGCAGACAGTCAGCACCTTGAGGAGAGTATGAGAGGGACACCGGGACAGACAGTCAGCACCTTGAGGAGAGTGTGAGAGGGGGACAGTGGGACAGACAGTCAGCACCTTGAGGAGAGTGTGAGAGGGGGACCCTGGGACACCGGCACAGACAGTAGGCACCTTGAGGAGAGTGTGAGAGGGACACTGGGACACTGGGACAGACAGTCAGCACCTTGAGGAGAGTGTGAGCGGGACACTGGGACACCGGGACAGACAGTCAGCACCTTGAGGAGAGTGTGAGAGGGACACTGGGACACTGGGACAGACAGTCAGCACCTTGAGGAGAGTGTGAGAGGGACACTGGGACACTGGGACAGACAGTCAGCACCTTCAGGAGAGTGGGAGAGGGACACTGGGACACCGGGACAGACAGTCAGCACCTTGAGGAGAGTGTGAGAGGGACACTGGGACAGACAGTCAGCTCCTTGAGGAGAGTGGGAGAGGGACACTGGGACACTGGGACAGACAGTCAGCACCTTGAGGAGAGTGTGAGAGGGACACTGGGACAGATAGCACCTTGAGGAGAGTGTGAGAGGGACACTGGGACACCAGGACAGACAGTCAGCACCTTGAAGAGAGTGTGAGAGGGACACTGGGTCAGACAGTCAGCACCTTGAGGAGAGTGTGAGAGGGGGACACTGGGACAGACAGTCAGCACCTTGAGGAGTGTGGGAGAGGGGGGCACTGGGACACCGCGACAGACAGTCAGCACCTTGAGGAGAGTGTGAGATTGGGACACTGGGACACTGGGACAGACAGTCAGCCCCTTGAGGAGAGTGTGAGAGGGACACTGGGACAGACAGTCAGCACCTTGAGGAGAGTGTGAGAGGGACACTGGGACACTGGGACAGACAGTCAGCACCTTGAGGAGAGTGGGAGAGGGACACTGGGACACCGGGACAGACAGTCAGCACCTTGAGGAGAGTGTGAGAGGGACACTGGGTCAGACAGTCAGCACCTTGAGGAGAGTGTGATATGGGGAACACTGGGACAGACAGTCAGCACCTTGAGGAGTGTGGGAGAGGGACACTGGGAGACCGGGACAGTCAGCACCTTGAGGAGAGTGTGAGAGGGACACTGGGACACCGCGACAGCCAGTCAGCACCTTGAGGAGAGTGTGAGAGGGACACTGGGAGACCGGGACAGTCAGCACCTTGAGGAGAGTGGGAGAGGGACACTGGGACACTGGGACAGACAGTCAGCACCTTGAGGAGAGTGTGAGAGGGACACTGGGACACTGGGACAGACAGTCAGCACCTTGAGGAGAGTGGGAGAGGGACACTGGGACACCGGGACAGACAGTCAGCACCTTGAGGAGAGTGTGAGAGGGACACTGGGTCAGACAGTCAGCACCTTGAGGAGAGTGTGATATGGGGAACACTGGGATAGACAGTCAGCACCTTGAGGAGTGTGGGAGAGGGGGACACTGGGACACCGCGACAGCCAGTCAGCACCTTGAGGAGAGTGTGAGAGGGACACTGGGAGACCGGGACAGTCAGCACCTTGAGGAGAGTGGGAGAGGGACACTGGGACACTGGGACAGACAGTCAGCACCTTGAGGAGAGTGTGAGAGGGACACTGGGACAGACAGTCAGCAGCTTGAGGAGAGTGTGAGAGGGACACTGGGACAGACAGTCAGCACCTTCAGGAGAGTGTGAGAGGGACACTGGGACACCGGGACAGTCAGCACCTTGAGGAGAGTGGGAGAGGGACACTGGGACACAGGGACAGACAGACAGCACCTTGAGGAGAGTGTGAGAGGGACACTGGGACAGACAGTCAGCACCTTGAGGAGAGTGTGAGAGGGGCACTGGGATACCGGGACAGACAGTCAGCACCTTGCGGAGAGTGTGAGAGGTACACTGGGACACTGGGACAGACAGTCAGCACCTTGAGGAGAGTGTGAGAGGGACACTGGGACAGACAGTCAGCACCTTGAGGAGAGTGTGAGAGGGACACTGGGACAGACAGTCAGCACCTTGCGGAGAGTGTGAGAGGGACACTGGGACGTCGGGACGGACAGTCAGCACCTTGAGGAGAGTTTGAGAGGGACACTGGGACACTGGGACAGACAGTCAGCATCTTGAGAAGAGTGGGAGAGGGACACTGGGACAGACAGTCAGCACCTTGAGGAGAGTGTGAGAGGGGCACTGGGATACCGGGACAGACAGTCAGCACCTTGAGGAGAGTGTGAGAGGTACACTGGGACACTGGGACAGACAGTCAGCACCTTGGGGAGAGTGTGAGAGGGACACTGGGACACTGGGACAGACAGTCAGCACCTTGAGGAGAGTGTGAGAGGGACACTGGGACACTGGGACAGACAGTCAGCACCTTGAGGAGAGTGTGAGAGGGACACTGGGACACTGGGACAGACAGTCAGCACCTTGAGGAGAGTGTGAGAGGTACACTGGGACACTGGGACAGACAGTCAGCACCTTGAGGAGAGTGTGAGAGGGACACTGGGACACTGGGACAGAGAGTCAGCACCTTGAGGAGAGTGTGAGAGGGACACTGGGACACTGGGACAGACAGTCAGCACCTTGAGGAGAGTGAGAGAGGGACACTGGGGCAGACAGTCAGCACCTTGAGGAGAGTGTGAGAGGGACATTGGGACGTCGGGACAGACAGTCAGCACCTTGAGGAGAGTGTGAGAGGGACACTGGGACAGACAGTCAGCACCTTGAGGAAAGTGTGAGAGGGACACTGGGACACCGGGACAGACAGTCAGCACCTTGAGGAAAGTGTGAGAGGGACACTGGGACACCGGGACAGACAGTCAGCACCTTGAGGAGAGTGGGAGAGGGACACTGGGACACAGGGACAGACAGACAGCACCTTGAGGAGAATGTGAGAGGGACACTGGGACAGGCAGTCAGCACCTTGAGGAGAGTGTGAGAGGGACACTGGGGCAGACAGTCAGCACCTTGAGGAGAGTGTGAGAGGGACACCGGGACAGACAGTCAGCACCTTGAGGAGAGTGTGAGAGGGGGACCCTGGGACACCGGCACAGACAGTCGGCACCTTGAGGAGAGTGTGAGAGGGACACTGGGACACTGGGACAGACAGTCAGCACCTTGAGGAGAGTGTGAGAGGGACACAGGGACACCGGGACAGACAGTCAGCACCTTGAGGAGAGTGTGAGAGGGACACTGGGACACTGGGACAGAGAGTCAGCACCTTGAGGAGAGTGTGAGAGGGACACTGGGAGACCGGGACAGTCAGCACCTTGAGGAGAGTGGGAGAGGGACACTGGGACACTGGGACAGACAGTCAGCACCTTGAGGAGAGTGTGAGAGGGACACTGGGACACTGGGACAGACAGTCAGCACCTTGAGGAGAGTGGGAGAGGGACACTGGGACACCGGGACAGACAGTCAGCACCTTGAGGAGAGTGTGAGAGGGACACTGGGTCAGACAGTCAGCACCTTGAGGAGAGTGTGATATGGGGAACACTGGGATAGACAGTCAGCACCTTGAGGAGTGTGGGAGAGGGGGACACTGGGACACCGCGACAGCCAGTCAGCACCTTGAGGAGAGTGTGAGAGGGACACTGGGAGACCGGGACAGTCAGCACCTTGAGGAGAGTGGGAGAGGGACACTGGGACACTGGGACAGACAGTCAGCACCTTGAGGAGAGTGTGAGAGGGACACTGGGACAGACAGTCAGCAGCTTGAGGAGAGTGTGAGAGGGACACTGGGACAGACAGTCAGCACCTTCAGGAGAGTGTGAGAGGGACACTGGGACACCGGGACAGTCAGCACCTTGAGGAGAGTGGGAGAGGGACACTGGGACACAGGGACAGACAGACAGCACCTTGAGGAGAGTGTGAGAGGGACACTGGGACAGACAGTCAGCACCTTGAGGAGAGTGTGAGAGGGGCACTGGGATACCGGGACAGACAGTCAGCACCTTGCGGAGAGTGTGAGAGGTACACTGGGACACTGGGACAGACAGTCAGCACCTTGAGGAGAGTGTGAGAGGGACACTGGGACAGACAGTCAGCACCTTGAGGAGAGTGTGAGAGGGACACTGGGACAGACAGTCAGCACCTTGCGGAGAGTGTGAGAGGGACACTGGGACGTCGGGACGGACAGTCAGCACCTTGAGGAGAGTTTGAGAGGGACACTGGGACACTGGGACAGACAGTCAGCATCTTGAGGAGAGTGGGAGAGGGACACTGGGACAGACAGTCAGCACCTTGAGGAGAGTGTGAGAGGGGCACTGGGATACCGGGACAGACAGTCAGCACCTTGAGGAGAGTGTGAGAGGTACACTGGGACACTGGGACAGACAGTCAGCACCTTGGGGAGAGTGTGAGAGGTACACTGGGACACTGGGACAGACAGTCAGCACCTTGAGGAGAGTGTGAGAGGGACACTGGGACACTGGGACAGACAGTCAGCACCTTGAGGAGAGTGTGAGAGGGACACTGGGACACTGGGACAGACAGTCAGCACCTTGAGGAGAGTGTGAGAGGTACACTGGGACACTGGGACAGACAGTCAGCACCTTGAGGAGAGTGTGAGAGGGACACTGGGACACTGGGACAGAGAGTCAGCACCTTGAGGAGAGTGTGAGAGGGACACTGGGACACTGGGACAGACAGTCAGCACCTTGAGGAGAGTGAGAGAGGGACACTGGGGCAGACAGTCAGCACCTTGAGGAGAGTGTGAGAGGGACATTGGGACGTCGGGACAGACAGTCAGCACCTTGAGGAGAGTGTGAGAGGGACACTGGGACAGACAGTCAGCACCTTGAGGAAAGTGTGAGAGGGACACTGGGACACCGGGACAGACAGTCAGCACCTTGAGGAAAGTGTGAGAGGGACACTGGGACACCGGGACAGACAGTCAGCACCTTGAGGAGAGTGGGAGAGGGACACTGGGACACAGGGACAGACAGACAGCACCTTGAGGAGAATGTGAGAGGGACACTGGGACAGGCAGTCAGCACCTTGAGGAGAGTGTGAGAGGGACACTGGGGCAGACAGTCAGCACCTTGAGGAGAGTGTGAGAGGGACACCGGGACAGACAGTCAGCACCTTGAGGAGAGTGTGAGAGGGGGACCCTGGGACACCGGCACAGACAGTCGGCACCTTGAGGAGAGTGTGAGAGGGACACTGGGACACTGGGACAGACAGTCAGCACCTTGAGGAGAGTGTGAGAGGGACACAGGGACACCGGGACAGACAGTCAGCACCTTGAGGAGAGTGTGAGAGGGACACTGGGACACTGGGACAGAGAGTCAGCACCTTGAGGAGAGTGTGAGAGGGACACTGGGACACTGGGACAGACAGTCAGCACCTTGAGGAGAGTGGGAGAGGGACACTGGGACACCGGGACAGACAGTCAGCACCTTGAGGAGAGTGTGAGAGTGACACTGGGACAGACAGTCAGCTCCTTGAGGAGAGTGGGAGAGGGACACTGGGACACCGGGACAGACAGTCAGTACCTTGAGGAGAGTGTGAGAGGGACACTGGGACAGATAGCACCTTGAGGAGAGTGTGAGAGGGACACTGGGACACCAGGACAGACAGTCAGCACCTTGAGGAGAGTGTGAGAGGGACACTTGGTCAGACAGTCAGCACCTTGAGGAGAGTGTGAGAGGGGGACACTGGGACAGACAGTCAGCACCTTGAGGAGTGTGGGAGAGGGGGGCACTGGGACACCGCGACAGACAGTCAGCACCTTGAGGAGAGTGTGAGATTGGGACACTGGGACACTGGGACCGACAGTCAGCACCTTGAGGAGAGTGTGAGAGGGACACTGGGACAGACAGTCAGCACATTGAGGAGAGTGTGAGAGGGACACTGGGACACTGGGACAGACAGTCAGCACCTTGAGCAGAGTGGGCGAGGGACACTGGGACACCGGGACAGACAGTCAGCACCTTGAGGAGAGTGTGAGAGGGACACTGGGACAGACAGTCAGCTCCTTGAGGAGTGTGGGAGAGGGACACTGGGACACCGGGACAGGCAGTCAGCACCTTGAGGAGAGTGTGAGAGGGACACTGGGACAGATAGCAGCTTGAGGAGAGTGTGAGAGGGACACTGGGACACGAGGACAGACAGTCAGCACCTTGAGGAGAGTGTGAGAGGGACACTGGTTCAGACAGTCAGCACCTTGAGGAGAGTGTGAGAGGGAGACACTGGGACAGACAGTCAGTACCTTGAGGAGTGTGGGAGAGGGGGACACTGGGACACCGCGACAGCCAGTCAGCACCTTGAGGAGAGTGTGAGAGGGACACTGGGACAGATAGCAGCTTGAGGAGAGTGTGAGAGGTACACTGGGACACTGGGACAGACAGTCAGCACCTTGAGGAGAGTGTGAGAGGGACACTGGGACAGACAGTCAGCACCTTGAGGAGAGTGTGAGAGGGACACTGGGACAGACAGTCAGCACCTTGCGGAGAGTGTGAGAGGGACACTGGGACGTCGGGACGGACAGTCAGCACCTTGAGGAGAGTTTGAGAGGGACACTGGGACACTGGGACAGACAGTCAGCATCTTGAGGAGAGTGGGAGAGGGACACTGGGACAGACAGTCAGCACCTTGAGGAGAGTGTGAGAGGGGCACTGGGATACCGGGACAGACAGTCAGCACCTTGAGGAGAGTGTGAGAGGTACACTGGGACACTGGGACAGACAGTCAGCACCTTGGGGAGAGTGTGAGAGGTACACTGGGACACTGGGACAGACAGTCAGCACCTTGAGGAGAGTGTGAGAGGGACACTGGGACACTGGGACAGACAGTCAGCACCTTGAGGAGAGTGTGAGAGGGACACTGGGACACTGGGACAGACAGTCAGCACCTTGAGGAGAGTGTGAGAGGTACACTGGGACACTGGGACAGACAGTCAGCACCTTGAGGAGAGTGTGAGAGGGACACTGGGACACTGGGACAGAGAGTCAGCACCTTGAGGAGAGTGTGAGAGGGACACTGGGACACTGGGACAGACAGTCAGCACCTTGAGGAGAGTGAGAGAGGGACACTGGGGCAGACAGTCAGCACCTTGAGGAGAGTGTGAGAGGGACATTGGGACGTCGGGACAGACAGTCAGCACCTTGAGGAGAGTGTGAGAGGGACACTGGGACAGACAGTCAGCACCTTGAGGAAAGTGTGAGAGGGACACTGGGACACCGGGACAGACAGTCAGCACCTTGAGGAAAGTGTGAGAGGGACACTGGGACACCGGGACAGACAGTCAGCACCTTGAGGAGAGTGGGAGAGGGACACTGGGACACAGGGACAGACAGACAGCACCTTGAGGAGAATGTGAGAGGGACACTGGGACAGGCAGTCAGCACCTTGAGGAGAGTGTGAGAGGGACACTGGGGCAGACAGTCAGCACCTTGAGGAGAGTGTGAGAGGGACACCGGGACAGACAGTCAGCACCTTGAGGAGAGTGTGAGAGGGGGACCCTGGGACACCGGCACAGACAGTCGGCACCTTGAGGAGAGTGTGAGAGGGACACTGGGACACTGGGACAGACAGTCAGCACCTTGAGGAGAGTGTGAGAGGGACACAGGGACACCGGGACAGACAGTCAGCACCTTGAGGAGAGTGTGAGAGGGACACTGGGACACTGGGACAGAGAGTCAGCACCTTGAGGAGAGTGTGAGAGGGACACTGGGACACTGGGACAGACAGTCAGCACCTTGAGGAGAGTGGGAGAGGGACACTGGGACACCGGGACAGACAGTCAGCACCTTGAGGAGAGTGTGAGAGTGACACTGGGACAGACAGTCAGCTCCTTGAGGAGAGTGGGAGAGGGACACTGGGACACCGGGACAGACAGTCAGTACCTTGAGGAGAGTGTGAGAGGGACACTGGGACAGATAGCACCTTGAGGAGAGTGTGAGAGGGACACTGGGACACCAGGACAGACAGTCAGCACCTTGAGGAGAGTGTGAGAGGGACACTTGGTCAGACAGTCAGCACCTTGAGGAGAGTGTGAGAGGGGGACACTGGGACAGACAGTCAGCACCTTGAGGAGTGTGGGAGAGGGGGGCACTGGGACACCGCGACAGACAGTCAGCACCTTGAGGAGAGTGTGAGATTGGGACACTGGGACACTGGGACCGACAGTCAGCACCTTGAGGAGAGTGTGAGAGGGACACTGGGACAGACAGTCAGCACATTGAGGAGAGTGTGAGAGGGACACTGGGACACTGGGACAGACAGTCAGCACCTTGAGCAGAGTGGGCGAGGGACACTGGGACACCGGGACAGACAGTCAGCACCTTGAGGAGAGTGTGAGAGGGACACTGGGACAGACAGTCAGCTCCTTGAGGAGTGTGGGAGAGGGACACTGGGACACCGGGACAGGCAGTCAGCACCTTGAGGAGAGTGTGAGAGGGACACTGGGACAGATAGCAGCTTGAGGAGAGTGTGAGAGGGACACTGGGACACGAGGACAGACAGTCAGCACCTTGAGGAGAGTGTGAGAGGGACACTGGTTCAGACAGTCAGCACCTTGAGGAGAGTGTGAGAGGGAGACACTGGGACAGACAGTCAGTACCTTGAGGAGTGTGGGAGAGGGGGACACTGGGACACCGCGACAGCCAGTCAGCACCTTGAGGAGAGTGTGAGAGGGACACTGGGACAGACAGTCAGCACATTGAGGAGAGTGTGAGAGGGACACTGGGACACTGGGACAGACAGTCAGCACCTTGAGCAGAGTGGGCGAGGGACACTGGGACACCGGGACAGACAGTCAGCACCTTGAGGAGAGTGTGAGAGGGACACTGGGACAGACAGTCAGCACATTGAGGAGAGTGTGAGAGGGACACTGGGACACTGGGACAGACAGTCTGCACCTTGAGGAGAGTGTGAGAGGTACACTGGGACACTGGGACAGACAGTCAGCACCTTGGGGAGAGTGTGAGAGGTACACTGGGACACTGGGACAGACAGTCAGCACCTTGAGGAGAGTGTGAGAGGGACACTGGGACACTGGGACAGACAGTCAGCACCTTGAGGAGAGTGTGAGAGGGACACTGGGACACTGGGACAGACAGTCAGCACCTTGAGGAGAGTGTGAGAGGTACACTGGGACACTGGGACAGACAGTCAGCACCTTGAGGAGAGTGTGAGAGGGACACTGGGACACTGGGACAGAGAGTCAGCACCTTGAGGAAAGTGTGAGAGGGACACTGGGACACTGGGACAGACAGTCAGCACCTTGAGGAGAGTGAGAGAGGGAGACTGGGACAGACAGTCAGCACCTTGAGGAGAGTGTGAGAGGGACATTGGGACGTCGGGACAGACAGTCAGCACCTTGAGGAGAGTGTGAGAGGGACACTGGGACAGACAGTCAGCACCTTGAGGAAAGTGTGAGAGGGACACTGGGACACCGGGACAGACAGTCAGCACCTTGAGGAAAGTGTGAGAGGGACACTGGGACACCGGGACAGACAGTCAGCACCTTGAGGAGAGTGGGAGAGGGACACTGGGACACAGGGACAGACAGACAGCACTTTGAGGAGAATGTGAGAGGGACACTGGGACAGGCAGTCAGCACCTTGAGGAGAGTGTGAGAGGGACACTGGGGCAGACAGTCAGCACCTTGAGGAGAGTGTGAGAGGGACACCGGGACAGACAGTCAGCACCTTGAGGAGAGTGTGAGAGGGGGACCCTGGGACACCGGCACAGACAGTCGGCACCTTGAGGAGAGTGTGAGAGGGACACTGGGACACTGGGACAGACAGTCAGCACCTTGAGGAGAGTGTGAGAGGGACACAGGGACACCGGGACAGACAGTCAGCACCTTGAGGAGAGTGTGAGAGGGACACTGGGACACTGGGACAGAGAGTCAGCACCTTGAGGAGAGTGTGAGAGGGACACTGGGACACTGGGACAGACAGTCAGCACCTTGAGGAGAGTGGGAGAGGGACACTGGGACACCGGGACAGACAGTCAGCACCTTGAGGAGAGTGGGAGAGGGACACTGGGACAGACAGTCAGCTCCTTGAGGAGAGTGGGAGAGGGACACTGGGACACCGGGACAGACAGTCAGCACCTTGAGGAGAGTGTGAGAGGGACACTGGGACAGATAGCACCTTGAGGAGAGTGTGAGAGGGACACTGGGACACCAGGACAGACAGTCAGCACCTTGAGGAGAGTGTGAGAGGGACACTTGGTCAGACAGTCAGCACCTTGAGGAGAGTGTGAGAGGGGGACACTGGGACAGACAGTCAGCAGCTTGAGGAGTGTGGGAGAGGGGGGCACTGGGACACCGCGTCAGACAGTCAGCACCTTGAGGAGAGTGTGAGATTGGGTCACTGGGACACTGGGACCGACAGTCAGCACCTTGAGGAGAGTGTGAGAGGGACACTGGGACAGACAGTCAGCACATTGAGGAGAGTGTGAGAGGGACACTGGGACACTGGGACAGACAGTCAGCACCTTGAGCAGAGTGGGCGAGGGACACTGGGACACCGGGACAGACAGTCAGCACCTTGAGGAGAGTGTGAGAGGGACACTGGGACAGACAGTCAGCTCCTTGAGGAGTGTGGGAGAGGGACACTGGGACACCGGGACAGGCAGTCAGCACCTTGAGGAGAGTGTGAGAGGGACACTGGGACAGATAGCAGCTTGAGGAGAGTGTGAGAGGGACACTGGGACACGAGGACAGACAGTCAGCACCTTGAGGAGAGTGTGAGAGGGACACTGGGTCAGACAGTCAGCACCTTGAGGAGAGTGTGAGAGGGAGACACTTGGACAGACAGTCAGTACCTTGAGGAGTGTGGGAGTGGGGGACACTGGGACACCGCGACAGCCAGTCAGCACCTTGAGGAGAGTGTGAGAGGGACACTGGGACAGACAGTCAGCACCTTGAGGAGAGTGTGAGAGGGGCACTGGGATACCGGGACAGACAGTCAGCACCTTGGGGAGAGTGTGAGAGGGACACTGGGACAGACAGTCAGCACCTTGAGGAGAGTGTGAGAGGGACACTGGGACAGACAGTCAGCACCTTGCGGAGAGTGTGAGAGGGACACTGGGATATCGGGACAGACAGTCAGCACCTTGAGGAGAGTGTGAGAGGGACACTGGGACACTGGGACAGACAGTCAGCACCTTGAGGAGAGTGGGAGAGGGACACTGGGACAGACAGTCAGCACATTGAGGAGAGTGTGAGAGGGGCACTGGGATACCGGGACAGACAGTCAGCACCTTGAGGAGAGTGTGAGAGGTACACTGGGACACTGGGACAGACAGTCAGCACCTTGGGGAGAGTGTGAGAGGTACACTGGGACACTGGGACAGACAGTCAGCACCTTGAGGAGAGTGTGAGAGGGACACTGGGACACTGAGACAGACAGTCAGCACCTTGAGGAGAGTGTGAGAGGGACACTGGGACACTGGAACAGACAGTCAGCACCTTGAGGAGAGTGTGAGAGGTACACTGGGACACTGGGACAGACAGTCAGCACCTTGGGGAGAGTGTGAGAGGGACACTGGGACACTGGGACAGACAGTCAGCACCTTGAGGAGAGTGTGAGAGGGACACTGGGACACTGGGACACACAGTCAGCACCTTGAGGAGAGTGTGAGAGGGACACTGGGACACCGGGACAGTCAGCACCTTGAGGAGAGTGGGAGAGGGACACTGGAACACAGGGACAGACAGACAGCACCTTGAGGAGAGTGTGAGAGGGACACTGGGACAGACAGTCAGCACCTTGAGGAGAGTGTGAGAGGGGCACTGGGATACCGGGACAGACAGTCAGCACCTTGGGGAGAGTGTGAGAGGTACACTGGGACACTGGGACAGACAGTCAGCACCTTGAGGAGAGTGTGAGAGGGACACTGGGACAGACAGTCAGCACCTTGAGGAGAGTGTGAGAGGGACACTGGGAGAGACAGTCAGCACATTGCGGAGAGTGTGAGAGGGACACTGGGACGTCGGGACAGACAGTCAGCACCTTGAGGAGAGTGTGAGAGGGACACTGGGACACTGGGACAGACAGTCAGCACCTTGAGGAGAGTGGGAGAGGGACACTGGGACAGACAGTCAGCACCTTGAGGAGAGTGTGAGAGGGGCACTGAGATACCGGGACAGACAGTCAGCACCTTGAGGAGAGTGTGAGAGGTACACTGGGACACTGGGACAGACAGTCAGCACCTTGGGGAGAGTGTGAGAGGTACACTGGGACACTGGGACAGACAGTCAGCACCTTGAGGAGAGTGTGAGAGGGACACTGGGACACTGGGACAGACAGTCAGCACCTTGAGGAGAGTGTGAGAGGGACACTGGGACACTGGGACAGACAGTCAGCACCTTGAGGAGAGTGTGAGAGGTACACTGGGACACTGGGACAGACAGTCAGCAACTTGGGGAGAGTGTGAGCGGGACACTGGGACAGACAGTCAGCACCTTGAGGAGAGTGTGAGAGGGACACTGGGACACTGGGACAGACAGTCAGCACCTTGAGGAGAGTGAGAGAGGGACACTGGGACAGACAGTCAGCACCTTGAGGAGAGTGTGAGAGGGACATTGGGACGTCGGGACAGACAGTCAGCACCTTGAGGAGAGTGTCAGAGGGACACTGGGACAGACAGTCAGCACATTGAGGAAAGTGTGAGAGGGACACTGGGACACCGGGGCAGACAGTCAGCACCTTGAGGAAAGTGTGAGAGGGACACTGGTACACCGGGACAGACCGTCAGCACCTTGAGGAGAGTGGGAGAGGGACACTGGGACACAGGGACAGACAGACAGCACCTTGAGGAGAGTGTGAGAGGGACACTGGGACACTGGGACAGACAGTCAGCACCTTGAGGAGAGTGTGAGAGGGACACTGGGACACTGGGACAGACAGTCAGCACCTTGAGGAGAGTGTGAGAGGGACACTGGGACAGGCAGTCAGCACCTTGAGGAGAGTGTGAGAGGGACACCGGGACAGACAGTCAGCACCTTGAGGAGAGTGTGAGAGGGACACTGGGACAGACAGTCAGCACCTTGAGGAGAGTGTGAGAGGGGGACAGTGGGACAGACAGTCAGCACCTTGAGGGGTGTGTGAGAGGGACACTGGGGCACCGAGACAGACAGTCAGCACCTTGAGGAGAGTGTGAGAGGGACACTGGGACACCGGGACAGACAGTCAGCACCTTGAGGAGAGTGTGAGAGGGACACCGGGACAGACAGTCAGCACCTTGAGGAGAGTGTGAGAGGGGGACAGTGGGACAGACAGTCAACACCTTGAGGTGAGTGTGAGAGGGGGACCCTGGGACACCGGCACAGACAGTCGGCACCTTGAGGAGAGTGTGAGAGGGACACTGGAACACTGGGACAGACAGTCAGCACCTTGAGGAGAGTGTGAGAGGGACACTGGGACACCGGGACAGACAGTCAGCACCTTGAGGAGAGTGTGAGAGGGACACTGGGATAGACAGTCAGCACCTTGAGGAGAGTGTGAGAGGGACACTGGGACACTGGGACAGACAGTCAGCACCTTGAGGAGAGTGGGAGAGGGACACTGGGACACCGGGACAGACAGTCAGCACCGAGAGGAGAGTGTGAGAGGAACACTGGGACAGACAGTCAGCTCCTTGAGGACAGTGGGAGAGGGACACTGGGACACCGGGACAGACAGTCAGCACATTGAGGAGAGTGTGAGAGGGACACTGGGACAGACGGTCAGCACCTTGAGGAGAGTGTGAGAGGGACACTGGGACACCGGGACAGTCAGCACCTTGAGGAGAGTGGGAGAGGGACACTGGGACAGACAGTCAGCACCTTGAGGAGAGTGTGAGAGGGGCACTGGGATAAGGGGACAGACAGGCAGCCCCTTGGGGAGAGTGTGAGAGGTACACTGGGACACTGGGACAGACAGTCAGCACCTTGAGGAGAGTGTGAGAGGGACACTGGGACAGACAGTCAGCACCTTGAGGAGAGTGTGAGAGGGACACTGGGACAGACAGTCAGCACCTTGCGGAGAGTGTGAGAGGGACACTGGGACGTCGGTACAGACAGTCAGCACCTTGAGGAGAGTGTGAGAGGGACACTGGGACACTGGGACAGACAGTCAGCACCTTGAGGAGAGTGGGTGAGGGACACTGGGACAGACAGTCAGCACCTTGAGGAGAGTGTGAGAGGCGCACTGGGATACCGGGACAGACAGTCAGCACCTTGAGGAGAGTGTGAGAGGTACACTGGGACACTGGGGCAGACAGTCAGCACCTTGAGGAGAGTGTGAGAGGGACACTGGGACACTGGAACAGACAGTCAGCACCTTGAGGAGAGTGTGAGAGGTACACTGGGACACTGGAACAGACAGTCAGCACCTTGGGGAGAGTGTGAGAGGGACACTGGGACACTGGGACAGACAGTCAGCACCTTGAGGAGAGTGTGAGAGGGACACTGGGACACTGGGACAGACAGTCAGCACCTTGAGGAGAGTGTGAGAGGGACACTGGGACAGCGGGACAGACAGTCAGCACCTTGAGGAGAGTGTGAGAGGGACACTGGGACACTGGGACAGACAGTCAGCACCTTGAGGAGAGTGTGAGAGGGACACTGGGACACTGGGACAGACAGTCAGCACCTTGAGGAGAGTGGGAGAGGGACACTGGGACACCGGGACAGACAGTCAGCACCTAGAGGAGTGTGTGAGAGGGACACTGGGACAGACAGTCAGCTCCTTGAGGAGAGTGGGAGAGGGACACTGGGACACCGGGACAGACAGTCAGCACCTTGAGGAGAGTGCGAGAGGGACACTGGGACAGATAGCACCTTGAGGAGAGTGTGAGAGGGACACTGGGACACCAGGACAGACAGTCAGCACCTTGAGGAGAGTGTGAGAGGGACACTGGGTCAGACAGTCAGCACCTTGAGGAGAGCGTGAGAGGGACACTGGGACACCGGGACAGTCAGCACCTTGAGGAGAGTGGGAGAGGGACACTGGGACACTGGGACAGACAGTCAGCACCTTGAGGAGAGTGTGAGAGGGACATTGGGACAGACAGTCAGCACCTTGAGGAGAGTGTGAGAGGGACACTGGGACAGACAGTCAGCACCTTGAGGAGAGTGTGAGACGGACACTGGGACACCGGGACAGTCAGCACCTGGAGGAGAGTGGGAGAGGGACACTGGGACAGACAGTCAGCACCTTGAGGAGAGTGTGAGAGGGGCACTGGGATACCGGGACAGACAGTCAGCACCTTGGGGAGAGTGTGAGAGGTACAGTGGGACACTGGGACAGACAGTCAGCACGTTGAGGAGAGTGTGAGAGGTACACTGGGACACTGGAACAGACAGTCAGCACCTTGGGGAGAGTGTGAGAGGGACACTGGGACACTGGGACAGACAGTCAGCACCTTGAGGAGAGTGTGAGAGGGACACTGGGACACTGGGACAGACAGTCAGCACCTTGAGGAGAGTGTGAGAGGGACACTGGGACAGCGGGACAGACAGTCAGCACCTTGAGGAGAGTGTGAGAGGGACACTGGGACACTGGGACAGACAGTCAGCACCTTGAGGAGAGTGTGAGAGGGACACTGGGACACTGGGACAGACAGTCAGCACCTTGAGGAGAGTGGGAGAGGGACACTGGGACACCGGGACAGACAGTCAGCACCTAGAGGAGAGTGTGAGAGGGACACTGGGACAGACAGTCAGCTCCTTGAGGAGAGTGGGAGAGGGACACTGGGACACCGGGACAGACAGTCAGCACCTTGAGGAGAGTGCGAGAGGGACACTGGGACAGATAGCACCTTGAGGAGAGTGTGAGAGGGACACTGGGACACCAGGACAGACAGTCAGCACCTTGAGGAGAGTGTGAGAGGGACACTGGGTCAGACAGTCAGCACCTTGAGGAGAGCGTGAGAGGGACACTGGGACACCGGGACAGTCAGCACCTTGAGGAGAGTGGGAGAGGGACACTGGGACACTGGGACAGACAGTCAGCACCTTGAGGAGAGTGTGAGAGGGACATTGGGACAGACAGTCAGCACCTTGAGGAGAGTGTGAGAGGGACACTGGGACAGACAGTCAGCACCTTGAGGAGAGTGTGAGACGGACACTGGGACACCGGGACAGTCAGCACCTTGAGGAGAGTGGGAGAGGGACACTGGGACAGACAGTCAGCACCTTGAGGAGAGTGTGAGAGGGGCACTGGGATACCGGGACAGACAGTCAGCACCTTGGGGAGAGTGTGAGAGGTACAGTGGGACACTGGGACAGACAGTCAGCACGTTGAGGAGAGTGTGAGAGGGACACTGGGACAGACAGTCAGCACCTTGAGTAGAGTGTGAGAGGGACACTGGGACAGACAGTCAGCACCTTGCGGAGAGTGTGAGAGGGACACTGGGACGTCGGGACAGACAGTCAGCACCTTGAGGAGAGTGTGAGAGGTACACTGGGACACTGGGACAGACAGTCAGCACCTTGGGGAGAGTGTGAGAGGTACACTGGGACACTGGGACAGACAGTCAGCACCTTGAGGAGAGTGTGAGAGGGACACTGGGACACTGGGACAGACAGTCAGCACCTTGAGGAGAGTGTGAGAGGGACACTGGGACACTGGAACAGACAGTCAGCACCTTGAGGAGACTGTGAGAGGTGCACTGGGACACTGGGACAGACAGTCAGCACCTTGGGGAGATTGTGAGAGGGACACTGGGACACTGGGACAGACAGTCAGCACCTTGAGGAGAGTGTGAGAGGGACACTGGGACACTGGGACAGACAGTCAGCACCTTGAGGAGAGTGTGAGAGGGACACAGGGACAGACAGTCAGCACCTTGAGGAAAGTGTGAGAGGGACACTGGGACACCGGGACAGACAGTCAGCACCTTGAGGAAAGTGTGAGTGGGACACTGGGACACCGGGACAGACAGTCAGCACCTTGAGGTGAGTGGGAGAGGGACACTGGGACACAGGGACAGACAGACAGCACCTTGAGGAGAGTGTGAGAGGGACACTGGGACAGACAGTCAGCACCTTGAGGAGAGTGTGAGAGGGACACTGGGACACTGGGACAGGCAGTCAGCACCTTGAGGAGAGTGTGAGAGGGACACTGGGACACTGGGACAGACAGTCAGCACCTTGAGGAGAGTGTGAGAGGGACACTGGGACACTGGGACAGACAGTCAGCACCTTGAGGAGAGTGTGAGAGGGACACCGGGACAGACAGTCAGCACCTTGAGGAGAGTGTGAGAGGGACACTGGGACAGACAGTCAGCACCTTGAGGAGAGTGTGAGAGGGGGACAGTGGGACAGACAGTCAGCACCTTGAGGAGTGTGTGAGAGGGACACTGGGGCACCTGGACAGACAGTCAGCACCTTGAGGAGAGTGTGAGAGGGACACTGGGACACCGGGACAGACAGTCAGCACCTTGAGGAGAGTGTGAGAGGGACACTGGGGCAGACAGTCAGCACCTTGAGGAGAGTGTGAGAGGGACACCGGGACAGACAGTCAGAACCTTGAGGAGAGTGTGAGAGGGGGACAGTGGGACAGACAGTCAGCACCTTGAGGAGAGTGTGAGAGGGGGACCCTGGGACACCGGCACAGACAGTCGGCACCTTGAGGAGAGTGTGAGAGGGACACTGGGACACTGGGACAGACAGTCAGCACCTTGAGGAGAGTGTGAGAGGGACACTGGGACACCGGGACAGACAGTCAGCACCTTGAGGAGAGTGTGAGAGGGACACTGGGACACTGGGACAGACAGTCAGCACCTTGAGGCGAGTGTGAGAGGGACACTGGGACGCTGGGACAGACAGTCAGCACCTTGAGGAGAGTGTGAGAGGGACACTGGGACACCGGGACAGACAGTCAGCACCTTGAGGAGAGTGTGAGAGGGACACGGGGACAGACAGTCAGCTCCTTGAGGAGAGTGGGAGAGGGACACTGGGACACCGGGACAGACAGTCAGCACCTTGAGGAGAGTGTGAGAGGGACACTGGGACAGATAGCACCTTGAGGAGAGTGTGAGAGGGACACTGGGACACCAGGACAGACAGTCAGCACCTTGAAGAGAGTGTGAGAGGGACACTGGGTCAGACAGTCAGCACCTTGAGGAGAGTGTGAGAGGGGGACACTGGGACAGACAGTCAGCACCTTGAGGAGTGTGGGAGAGGGGGGCACTGGGACACCGCGACAGACAGTCAGCACCTTGAGGAGAGTGTGAGATTGGGACACTGGGACACTGGGACAGACAGTCAGCCCCTTGAGGAGAGTGTGAGAGGGACACTGGGACAGACAGTCAGCACCTTGAGGAGAGTGTCAGAGGGACAATGGGACACTGGGACAGACAGTCAGCACCTTGAGGAGAGTGGGAGAGGGACACTGGGACACCGGGACAGACAGTCAGCACCTTGAGGAGAGTGTGAGAGGGACACTGGGACAGACAGTCAGCTCCTTGAGGAGTGTGGGAGAGGGATACTGGGACACCGGGACAGACAGTCAGCACCTTGAGGAGAGTGTGAGAGGGACACTGGGACAGATAGCACCTTGAGGAGAGTGTGAGAGGGACACTGGGACACCAGGACAGACAGTCAGCACCTTGAGGAGAGTGTGAGAGGGACACTGGGTCAGACAGTCAGCACCTTGAGGAGAGTGTGAGAGGGGGACACTGGGACAGACAGTCAGCACCGTGAGGAGTGTGGGAGAGGGACACTGGGACACCGCGACAGCCAGTCAGCACCTTGAGGAGAGTGTGAGAGGGACACTGGGACACCGCGACAGCCAGTCAGCACCTTGAGGAGAGTGTGAGAGGGACACTGGGACACCGGGACAGTCAGCACCTTGAGGAGAGTGGGAGAGGGACACTGGGACACTGGGACAGACAG
This sequence comes from Mustelus asterias, assembly GCF_964213995.1. Lineage (NCBI taxonomy): Eukaryota > Metazoa > Chordata > Chondrichthyes > Carcharhiniformes > Triakidae > Mustelus > Mustelus asterias. The sequence continues at coordinate 606,398 of NW_027590093.1, read as the reverse complement.
TCAGCACCTTGAGGAGAGTGTGAGAGGGACACTGGGACAGACAGTCAGCAGCTTGAGGAGAGTGTGAGAGGGACACTGGGACAGACAGTCAGCACCTTGAGGAGAGTGTGAAAGGGACACTGGGACACCGGGACAGTCAGCACCTTGAGGAGAGTGGGACAGGGACACTGGGACACAGGGACAGACAGACAGCACCTTGAGGAGAGTGTGAGAGGGACACTGGGACAGACAGTCAGCACCTTGAGGAGAGTGTGAGAGGGGCACTGGGATACCGGGACAGACAGTCAGCACCTTGCGGAGAGTGTGAGAGGTACACTGGGACACTGGGACAGACAGTCAGCACCTTGAGGAGAGTGTGAGAGGGACACTGGGACACTGGAACAGACAGTCAGCACCTTGAGGAGACTGTGAGAGGTACACTGGGACACTGGGACAGACAGTCAGCACCTTGGGTTGAGTGTGAGAGGGACACTGGGACACTGGGACAGACAGTCAGCACCTTGAGGAGAGTGTGAGAGGGACACTGGGACACTGGGACAGACAGTCAGCACATTGAGGAGAGTGTGAGAGGGACACTGGGACAGACAGTCAGCACCTTGAGGAAAGTGTGAGAGGGACACTGGGACACCGGGACAGACAGTCAGCACCTTGAGGAAAGTGTGAGAGGGACACTGGGACACCGGGACAGACAGTCAGCACCTTGAGGAGAGAGGGAGAGGGACACTGGGACACAGGGACAGACAGACAGCACCTTGAGGAGAGTGTGAGAGGGACACTGGGACAGACAGTCAGCACCTTGAGGAGAGTGTGAGAGGGACACTGGGACACTGGGACAGGCAGTCAGCACCTTGAGGAGAGTGTGAGAGGGACACTGGGACACTGGGACAGACAGTCAGCACCTTGAGGAGTGTGTGAGAGGGACACTGGGACACTGGGACAGACAGTCAGCACCTTGAGGAGAGTGTGAGAGGGACACCGGGACAGACAGTCAGCACCTTGAGGAGAGTGTGAGAGGGACACTGGGACAGACAGTCAGCACCTTGAGGAGAGTGTGAGAGGGGGACAGTGGGACAGACAGTCAGCACCTTGAGGAGTGTGTGAGAGGGACACTGGGGCACCGGGACAGACAGGCAGCACCTTGAGGAGAGTGTGAGAGGGACACTGGGACACCGGGACAGACAGTAAGCACCTTGAGGAGAGTGTGAGAGGGACACTGGGGCAGACAGTCAGCACCTTGAGGAGAGTGTGAGAGGGACACCGGGACAGACAGTCAGCACCTTGAGGAGAGTGTGAGAGGGGGACAGTGGGACAGACAGTCAGCACCTTGAGGAGAGTGTGAGAGGGGGACCCTGGGACACCGGCACAGACAGTCGGCACCTTGAGGAGAGTGTGAGAGGGACACTGGGACACTGGGACAGACAGTCAGCACATTGAGGAGAGTGTGAGAGGGACACTGGGACACCGGGACAGACAGTCAGCACCTTGAGGAGAGTGTGAGAGGGACACTGGGACACTGGGACAGACAGTCAGCACCTTGAGGCGAGTGTGAGAGGGACACTGGGTCACTGGGACAGACAGTCAGCACCTTGAGGAGAGTGGGAGAGGGACACTGGGACACCGGGACAGACAGTCAGCACCTTGAGGAGAGTGTGAGAGGGACACTGGGACAGACAGTCAGCTCCTTGAGGAGAGTGGGAGAGGGACACTGGGACACCGGGACAGACAGTCAGCACCTTGAGGAGAATGTGAGAGGGACACTGGGACAGATAGCACCTTGAGGACAGTGTGAGAGGGACACTGGGACACCAGGACAGACAGTCAGCCCCTTGAAGAGAGTGTGAGAGGGACACTGGGTCAGACAGTCAGCACCTTGAGGAGAGTGTGAGAGGGGGACACTGGGACAGACAGTCAGCACCTTGAGGAGTGTGGGAGAGGGGGGCACTGGGACACCGCGACAGACAGTCAGCACCATGAGGAGAGTGTGAGATTGGGACACTGGGACACTGGGACAGACAGTCAGCCCCTTGAGGAGAGTGTGAGAGGGACACTGGGACAGACAGTCAGCACCTTGAGGAGAGTGTGAGAGGGACAATGGGACACTGGGACAGACAGTCAGCACCTTGAGGAGAGTGGGAGAGGGACACTGGGACACCGGGACAGACAGTCAGCACCTTGAGGAGAGTGTGAGAGGGACACTGGGACAGACAGTCAGCTCCTTGAGGAGTGTGGGAGAGGGACACTGGGACACCGGGACAGACAGTCAGCACCTTGAGGAGAGTGTGAGAGGGACACTGGGACACTGGGACAGACAGTCAGCACCTTGAGGAGAGTGTGAGAGGGACACTGGGACACTGGGACAGGCAGTCAGCACCTTGAGGAGAGTGTGAGAGGGACACTGGGACACTGGAACAGACAGTCAGCACCTTGAGGAGAGTGTGAGAGGGACACTGGGACAGACAGTCAGCAGCTTGAGGAGAGTGTGAGAGGGACACTGGGACAGACAGTCAGCACCTTGAGGAGAGTGTGAGAGGGACACTGGGACACCGGGACAGTCTGCACCTTGAGGAGAGTGGGAGAGGGACACTGGGACACAGGGACAGACAGACAGCACCTTGAGGAGAGTGTGAGAGGGACACTGGGACAGACAGTCAGCACCTTGAGGAGAGTGTGAGAGGGGCACTGGGATACCGGGACAGACAGTCAGCACCTTGCGGAGAGTGTGAGAGGTACACTGGGACACTGGGACAGACAGTCAGCACCTTGAGGAGAGTGTGAGAGGGACACTGGGACACTGGGACAGACAGTCAGCACCTTGAGGAGAGTGTGAGAGGGACACTGGGACACTGGAACAGACAGTCAGCAAATTGAGGAGACTGTGAGAGGTACACTGGGACACTGGGACAGACAGTCAGCACCTTGGGTTGAGTGTGAGAGGGACACTGGGACACTGGGACAGACAGTCAGCACCTTGAGGAGAGTGTGAGAGGGACACTGGGACAGACAGTCAGCACCTTGAGGAGAGTGTGAGAGGGACACTGGGACAGACAGTCAGCACCTTGTGGAAAGTGTGAGAGGGACACTGGGACACCGGGACAGACAGTCAGCACCTTGAGGAAAGTGTGAGAGGGACACTGGGACACCGGGACAGACAGTCAGCACCTTGAGGAGAGTGGGAGAGGGACACTGGGACACAGGGACAGACAGACAGCACCTTGAGGAGAGTGTGAGAGGGACACTGGGACAGACAGTCAGCACCTTGAGGAGAGTGTGAGAGGGACACTGGGACACTGGGACAGACAGTCAGCACCTTGAGGAGAGTGTGAGAGGGACACTGGGACACTGGGACAGACAGTCAGCACCTTGAGGAGAGTGTGAGAGGGACACTGGGACACTGGGACAGACAGTCAGCACCTTGAGGAGAGTGTGAGAGGGACACCGGGACAGACAGTCAGCACCTTGAGGAGAGTGTGAGAGGGACACTGGGACAGACAGTCAGCACCTTGAGGAGAGTGTGAGAGGGGGACAGTGGGACAGACAGTCAGCACCTTGAGGAGTGTGTGAGAGGGACACTGGGGCACCGGGACAGACAGTCAGCACCTTGAGGAGAGTGTGAGAGGGACACTGGGACACCGGGACAGACAGTCAGCACCTTGAGGAGAGTGTGAGAGGGACACTGGGGCAGACAGTCAGCACCTTGAGGAGAGTGTGAGAGGGACACCGGGACAGACAGTCAGCACCTTGAGGAGAGTGTGAGAGGGGGACAGTGGGACAGACAGTCAGCACCTTGAGGAGAGTGTGAGAGGGGGACCCTGGGACACCGGCACAGACAGTCGGCACCTTGAGGAGAGTGTGAGAGGGACACTGGGACACTGGGACAGACAGTCAGCACCTTGAGGAGAGTGTGAGCGGGACACTGGGACACCGGGACAGACAGTCAGCACCTTGAGGAGAGTGTGAGAGGGACACTGGGACACTGGGACAGACAGTCAGCACCTTGAGGAGAGTGTGAGAGGGACACTGGGACACTGGGACAGACAGTCAGCACCTTCAGGAGAGTGGGAGAGGGACACTGGGACACCGGGACAGACAGTCAGCACCTTGAGGAGAGTGTGAGAGGGACACTGGGACAGACAGTCAGCTCCTTGAGGAGAGTGGGAGAGGGACACTGGGACACTGGGACAGACAGTCAGCACCTTGAGGAGAGTGTGAGAGGGACACTGGGACAGATAGCACCTTGAGGAGAGTGTGAGAGGGACACTGGGACACCAGGACAGACAGTCAGCACCTTGAAGAGAGTGTGAGAGGGACACTGGGTCAGACAGTCAGCACCTTGAGGAGAGTGTGAGAGGGGGACACTGGGACAGACAGTCAGCACCTTGAGGAGTGTGGGAGAGGGGGGCACTGGGACACCGCGACAGACAGTCAGCACCTTGAGGAGAGTGTGAGATTGGGACACTGGGACACTGGGACAGACAGTCAGCCCCTTGAGGAGAGTGTGAGAGGGACACTGGGACAGACAGTCAGCACCTTGAGGAGAGTGTGAGAGGGACACTGGGACACTGGGACAGACAGTCAGCACCTTGAGGAGAGTGTGAGAGGGACACTGGGGCAGACAGTCAGCACCTTGAGGAGAGTGTGAGAGGGACACCGGGACAGACAGTCAGCACCTTGAGGAGAGTGTGAGAGGGGGACAGTGGGACAGACAGTCAGCACCTTGAGGAGAGTGTGAGAGGGGGACCCTGGGACACCGGCACAGACAGTCGGCACCTTGAGGAGAGTGTGAGAGGGACACTGGGACACTGGGACAGACAGTCAGCACCTTGAGGAGAGTGTGAGCGGGACACTGGGACACCGGGACAGACAGTCAGCACCTTGAGGAGAGTGTGAGAGGGACACTGGGACACTGGGACAGACAGTCAGCACCTTGAGGAGAGTGTGAGAGGGACACTGGGACACTGGGACAGACAGTCAGCACCTTCAGGAGAGTGGGAGAGGGACACTGGGACACCGGGACAGACAGTCAGCACCTTGAGGAGAGTGTGAGAGGGACACTGGGACAGACAGTCAGCTCCTTGAGGAGAGTGGGAGAGGGACACTGGGACACTGGGACAGACAGTCAGCACCTTGAGGAGAGTGTGAGAGGGACACTGGGACAGATAGCACCTTGAGGAGAGTGTGAGAGGGACACTGGGACACCAGGACAGACAGTCAGCACCTTGAAGAGAGTGTGAGAGGGACACTGGGTCAGACAGTCAGCACCTTGAGGAGAGTGTGAGAGGGGGACACTGGGACAGACAGTCAGCACCTTGAGGAGTGTGGGAGAGGGGGGCACTGGGACACCGCGACAGACAGTCAGCACCTTGAGGAGAGTGTGAGATTGGGACACTGGGACACTGGGACAGACAGTCAGCCCCTTGAGGAGAGTGTGAGAGGGACACTGGGACAGACAGTCAGCACCTTGAGGAGAGTGTGAGAGGGACACTGGGACACTGGGACAGACAGTCAGCACCTTGAGGAGAGTGGGAGAGGGACACTGGGACACCGGGACAGACAGTCAGCACCTTGAGGAGAGTGTGAGAGGGACACTGGGTCAGACAGTCAGCACCTTGAGGAGAGTGTGATATGGGGAACACTGGGACAGACAGTCAGCACCTTGAGGAGTGTGGGAGAGGGACACTGGGAGACCGGGACAGTCAGCACCTTGAGGAGAGTGTGAGAGGGACACTGGGACACCGCGACAGCCAGTCAGCACCTTGAGGAGAGTGTGAGAGGGACACTGGGAGACCGGGACAGTCAGCACCTTGAGGAGAGTGGGAGAGGGACACTGGGACACTGGGACAGACAGTCAGCACCTTGAGGAGAGTGTGAGAGGGACACTGGGACACTGGGACAGACAGTCAGCACCTTGAGGAGAGTGGGAGAGGGACACTGGGACACCGGGACAGACAGTCAGCACCTTGAGGAGAGTGTGAGAGGGACACTGGGTCAGACAGTCAGCACCTTGAGGAGAGTGTGATATGGGGAACACTGGGATAGACAGTCAGCACCTTGAGGAGTGTGGGAGAGGGGGACACTGGGACACCGCGACAGCCAGTCAGCACCTTGAGGAGAGTGTGAGAGGGACACTGGGAGACCGGGACAGTCAGCACCTTGAGGAGAGTGGGAGAGGGACACTGGGACACTGGGACAGACAGTCAGCACCTTGAGGAGAGTGTGAGAGGGACACTGGGACAGACAGTCAGCAGCTTGAGGAGAGTGTGAGAGGGACACTGGGACAGACAGTCAGCACCTTCAGGAGAGTGTGAGAGGGACACTGGGACACCGGGACAGTCAGCACCTTGAGGAGAGTGGGAGAGGGACACTGGGACACAGGGACAGACAGACAGCACCTTGAGGAG